>NW_006922275.1:874239-885538 GCF_000298275.1 Orycteropus afer afer | reverse complement strand
TTTTTCCCAAGAGAGTGCTGATATTTATGAGTTTGGATCAAGAGGCATCACATTTAAAGGAGACATGTCTGCCACCCATACAGTTGGAGCTATTACAAAGGAGAACCATCTGGAAGACCCATCACCTCTGGGTCTTTTATAAGTCGAGGTGCCTAAAGTTTCTTCCTCATCTGTCCTTCTATAATATTACAGGCCACTAAAAGAATAGATAAATAAAAATATTGCCACCGAGTCAAATCTGACTCAAAATGGCCTTTGGGACAAAGTAGAACTATCCAATAGGATTTCTAAGACTCCAGTCTTTACAGAAGGAGAGTGCCACATCTTTCTGTAGGGGAGTGGCTACTAGTGAATTGGAACTGTCAATCTTTGGTTAGCAGCTGAGCCCATATCCACTGCATCACAGGTCAATTACAATTTTTAATTGCTGGATGTAATAATTATTACAAAATCTAGTGCAGTTTTCTACACATTGATATCACATTACAATCACGTGGACATTTTAAAATGCCAATGCCTAGGTCAAAACCCAGATCAACTATATCCCCATGTTTAGCAGTGCACCTAGGAATTATTATCTTTTTATGTTCTTGTTTTTTAAATTGAGTGAGGTTCAGATGGCATAAAATTAACAATTTTAAAGTGAACAATTCAGTGACATTTAGCATGCTCTCATATTTGTATGAACACCATTTCTATCTCTTTCCTAATATATTAGTTATTTTTAAAACAGTCCGGGTGGTTTAAAGTACCTGAAAAGTTGACAAAATTCAAAAGATAATAACCAACTACATTATTTTCATAAAGGTCAACTAATGAGAAAATGGATTTTTATGGAGAGGGGTAACAATTTATTTGGGGTTCAAAGTCAATCAATTGTCAGTACTGATGTATTTTATATTTGAAAATGACTTTTTACAACACACACACACACACACAAAAAAAAAATATTTTTTAAGTATTGATGAATATTAATGTCAAACCATGACCTTGACATTTTAATTGAGCATTTTCACCATTTAAAAGGTTACTACAAATTTTCTGTTAAAGGTCTAGTGGCTCTGGAGGTGCAGTGGTTAAAGCATTCAGTTTTAACCTACCAGCCACACCATGGGAGAAAGAGGAGGGAATCTACTTCAGTAAAGATTTAGAGCTTTAGAAACCCTATGAGACAGTTCTACCCTATTCTATGGGATCACTATGAGTCTGAATTGATTCAGCAGCAGTGCATCTTGGTCTTGGTTTTTATTACAGGTCAAGGGCTAAATCCCACAGCCCCTTTTTGCATATCCCCAGGTTAAGTTTGTTTATTTATTTATTTTAACATTTTTAAAATTTGTAAAAGAAAAAAAAAATTCACATAGATATGTTGCTGCAAAATCTACAGTTTTTACCTAGCTCTCTGCAGAAAAACCTTGTTGACTTGTGTATTATATTGCTTTCTTGATATTTGTCTGTTGGTATATCATTAGACTGCATATTAATGTCTTTCGAAATGCTAACGAAGAAAAGCTCATACTCTGTTAGGATTGAAAGAAAACAACTATACTGACATATAGAACAACAGCTATAGCTAGACACCACTAAGAAAAAATATAAAGTGCTCCACCATTCCAATGGATAGAGGTGGTCTTTACATATGAAGAAAAAAGGAAAGATAGGGAGCCAATGTTGATATTGACTACTCACAACTCACACTTGCATTTTCCTCAGAGAATAGCCTTTGATTTACAGAAACTTCCAACCAGGGTGGTGCCTGGTTTCCACACCCATCTCTCCTACTCACTTCTCCCCACCTCACCTTACCATCAAGTCATCCAACCTAATTTTTCCCAGATGTACTGATGTGAGGATATAAATAGAATTGACTCTGTACTTCTGAGATGAAATTCACAATTTAGAGTTCTGTTGGGATCCAGCTGAGACTAATTTTGTCCTGAAACCCTATCTTTACCTGATTTCTTTCCTTGTTTTCCTTTCCTTACTCCATTTCAAGTGTCCCCTAGGAGCATCTCCTCAGTCAATCACTTTCACAAATATCTTCATCTCAGTCTCTGCTTTCTGGAAGTTTGCCATAGGACACTAGGTATCTGTTAGTAGAATAAATCTTAACTGAAATATGATATAACTATATGATGACTTACTATACAGTGGTGAAAATAAATGAATCAATCTATATAAGGCAACAGAGATACACCACAACTTTATCTTAAACAAAATAAAAGTAAAAAAAAAAAAAGAAAGAATGATATATATAACCTTTAACATAATGTAATGTAACACGAAAATAATACTATATATTTCTAATAAACCATATCAAACTCAAGCTCAATGTCGTCCAGTCAATTCTGACTCATAGCAACACCCATTGAACTTCTAAGGCTATAAATCTTTATGGAAGTGGATAGCTGCATCTTATTTCCACAAAGCAGCTGGTGGGTTTGAACAGCTGGCCTTCTGATTAGCAGCCAAATGCCTTATCCACCACACCACCAGAGGTCCTTAATAAATCATATAGAATACAAAAATAAATGTATGGAGGGTGGATTTTAAAATCATACATTATATGCATGAATATTGCCACTTATTTAGATTCAAGAGTGCTGAGATATAAAAATTGAATATGATAAAGGAAAATATAAAATAAAGCGATAAAAAATGTATATGGTCAATGAAAGTGAATATAAGCTAAGGGCTGTACTATATGGATTTTATGACCCTGTCCAAAATCAAAATGAGTAAGAACAGAAAACCCAAACCAAACCACTGTTACCAAGTAGATTCTTACTCATAGCAACCCAATAGGACAGGGTAGAACTTCCCCAAAGAGTTTCTAAGGCTGTAAATCTTTGTGGAAACAGGCAGCATCATCTTTCTTCTATGGAATGTTGGTGGGTTTGAACCACAGATGTTTTGGTTAGCAGATAAATGCTTTAACCACTGTACCACCAGCACTCCATGTAAACAATAATACAGTGATTACTAAATGACAAATTTAACTCCTAGACCTAAGTTTATTTTTGTTTTGTTTCCTGATTAATGAATGAATACGTATCTACAAATATTGTTTAATGCAGCACTTTTCATACTACCTACATAATTCAGGAAGGTGGGTGTTTGGAATGCCCAGGGCTGGCTGGGTAAGTAAGCTGGGTGTGCAGGGAAGGTGAGTGTTGGAATTCCGGCAGAAGTCTGGCAGGTGAATGGAGTAGTTTGGAACATCTAATGGAGACAAACTGGTCTGTCAGTTTGTTGTACTGTGGTGGCTTGTGTGTTGCTAGGAAACTTCCAGGAGTCTATGCCACCTGTGTTTCAAATTCCAGCCGGGTGACTGTGCTGGTTATGTGTGTCAACTTGGCTGAGCCTGGATGAGTGTATGGGCAGCTGGTGGCAATTATTCCCCATGATGGGACTGGCAATCAACTCTATGGTGGGATCTGACACAAGGAGCTGAGTAGATGCTTTGTGTATGTGGTCTGCTTCCCATATATAAGAAGTAGCTTTGGGAATGGTCTCTAGCTTATGCCACGCTTGGACCCTGCATGTAGCTGTGTCATTGTTCAGCAGCCTGCCATACTCTGCTGATCTGGGGACTTACAATGAATTTGAATTGATGGCCTGCCATGTGGCTTGGTAACATCTGGACTGTGCCTTTTTACAACCTTGGGCTTGTTAGCCTCAGCAGCCAAAAGCTGTGTGAGTGAAGAAACACCTCCAGCTCTAGTGGACCAGGAGCAAGAGGCAGAGCTGGACCCCGAGGTTGAAGGGCTTTCACCCAGCGGCTAGAGCCTGGCACTTTGAACTTGGACTTAAAGCCTCCAAACAGTAAGAGAATAAACTCCTGTTTGTTAAGGCCATCCCATTCATGGTATATTCTTGTCGGAGTGGCACTAGGTAACCAGAACAGTGACCTATGATGGACAGGTTTCAGCACAGTTTTCAGACTAAGACAGACTTGGAAGAAGGAATGGACGATCCACTTCTCAAGGAATTGCCCAGTGAAAACCTTATAAATATCAGTGAAACACTGTCTGATACATTACTGTAAAACTTTATGAATAGCCCTGAAACATTGTCCAATATAGTGCTGGAAGATGAGCCCCTCTGGTCAGAAGCCTCTCAAAATATGACTGCGGAAGAGCTGTGTCCTCAAAGTACTGCCAGTCTTAATTATGTGGATAGAGTAAGGCTTTGGGGACCTCTGTTTGCTAATGTGGCATGACTCAAGATGAGAAAAAACAGCTGCCAACATCCATTAATAATCAGAATGTATGAACCATGAATCTAGGAAAATTGGAAGTTGTCAAAGATGAAAAGGAATGCATGACAATCAATATCATAGGCATTAGTGAGCTGAAATGGACTGGTTTGGGACATTTTGAAATAGCCAATCATATGATCTACTGTGCCAGGAATGACAAATTGAAGAGAAAAGTATGACACTCTTCATCACAAAGAATGTTTAAAGGTCTATCCTGAAGTACAATGCTGTCAGTCAAAGATGAGGAAAGTGAAGATCTTTACCAACTTCTGCAGGCTAAAATTGACCAAACATTCAATGAATATGTGTTAATTATTACTGGTGATTGGAATGCAAAAGTTGGAAATGAGGAAGAATCACCAGTAGTTAGAAAATTTGGCCTTGGTGATAGAAATAATGCTAGAGATCACATGATAGAATTTTGCAAGACCAATGACTTATTCGTTGCAAATACCTTTGTTCAACAACACATACAATGGCTATCCACGTGGACATCATCAGGTAGAGTACATAGGAATCAGGTTGACTATGTCTGTGGCAAGAGGTAATGGAATAGCTCAATATCTTCAGCCAAAACAAGTCCAGGAGCTGATTGTGGAAAAGACCATCAACTGCTCATGTGCACATTTAAGTTCAAGCTGAAGAAAACTAAAAGAAGTCCATGAGTGCCAAATGATCTTGATTTTATTCTCCCTGAACTTGAGCCCATCTAAAGAATGAATCTGATGCATTGCCCAATATAGTGCTGGAAGATGAGCTCCTCTGGTCAGAAGACTCTCAAAATATGGCTGGGGAAGAGCTGTGTCCTAAGAGTACAGCCAGCCTTAATGATGTGGATAGAGTAAGACTTTTGGGACCTCTATTTGCTGATGTGGCAATTCCAGAGAAATTGTGGGATGACATCAAGAACATCATCCATGAAAAAAAGAAAAATATGATTAAAAAGACAGAAAAGACAAAAATGAATGCCAGAGAAGACTCTGAAACTTGCCCTTGAACAGATTGGCTAAAACAAATGGAAAAAATAATAAGATAAAAGAGCTGAACAGAAGATTTCAAAGAGCAGTTTGAAAAGGTAAAGTCACTTACTATAATGAAACATGCAAAGACCTGGAGTTAGAAAATTAAAAGAGAATGGCATTCTCAGCATTTCTCAAGCTGAAAGAACAGAAGAAAATATTTAAGCCTTGAATTGTAGTATTGAAAGATTCTATGGGCAATTTATTGAAATATGCAAGAAACATCAAAAGAAGATGAAGGAATACATAGAGTCACTATACCCAAAAGAATTGTAGATGATCATCCAATTCAGGAAGTGGCATATGATCAAAAACCAATGGTATTGAACAAAGAAAATAAAGCTGTACCAAAGCAATGGGCAAAAAACAAGGCTCCAGGAACTGATGGAACACACACTGAGATGTTTCAACAAGCAGATGCCCTTCTGGAGTCACTCACTTGTATGCCAAGAAATTTGGAAGACAGCTACCTGGCCAACTGGCTGGAAGAGATCCATATCTGTACTCATTCCAAAGAAAGGAGATCTTGAAGGATGTCAAAATTATCAAACAATATCATTAATATCACATGAAAGTAAAACTTTACTGAAGAAAATTCAGGAAGAGCTGTAGCAGAGAACTTACAGAGATGCAAGCTGGATTTAGAAGATGACATGGAAAGAAGGATATTTATTATAACTGATGTCAGATGGATCTTGGCTGAAATAAAAGAATACCAGAAAGATGTTTACTTGTATTTTATTGACTATGCAAATATTTGATTGTGTGGATCATAAAAAATTATGGATAACATTGAGAAGAATAGGAATTCCAGAACACTTAATTGTACTCATGAGGAACCTGTACATAGACCAAGAGACTGTCATTCAAACAGAACAAGGGGATACTACATGGTTTAAAAATCAAGAAAGGAGTGTGTCAGGGTTGTATCCCTTCACCATACTTATTCATTCTGCATGATGGACAAATAATCCAAGAAGTCAGACTATATGAAGAAAAGTGAGACATCAGGATTGGAGGATGACTCATTAACAACCTGAGATAGGCTGACAACAGAATTTTCCTTGCTGAAAGTGAAGATGACTTGTAAGCACTTACTGATGTAGATTGAAAACTACAGTCTGCAGTGTGGATTTCACCTCAATACAAAGAAAACAAAAATCCTCAGAATTGGACCAATAAGCAGCATCACAATAAAAGAAGAAAATATAGAAGTTGTGAAAGACTTCATATTATTTGTTTCTATAATGGAAGCAGCAGTCAAGACATCAGAAGACATATTGCATTGGGCAAATCTGCTGCAAAAGACCTCTTTCAAGTGCTGAAGAGTAAAGAAATCTCCTTGAAGACTAAGGTGAGCCTAATCCAAGCCATGGTATTTCTCATTGCCTCATATGCATGTGAGAGCTGGATAATGAGTAAGGAAGACTGAAGAAGAGTTGCTGCCTTTGAGTTGTGGGATTGATGAAGAATACTAAGGGTGCCATGGACAGCTGAAAGAATGAAGAAATCTCTCCTGGAGAAAGTCAACCTGGAATACTCCTTGGAAGTGAGAATGGTCATGTTGTCAGAAGGGAACATTATCTGGAGAAGGATATCATGCTCAGTAAATTGGAGGGTCAAGTTAAAAGAGGAAGCCCCTCAATGAGATATGTTGACACAGTGGCTGCACTGATGGGCTCAGACATAGCAGGGATCATGAGGCTGGCACAGGACCAGGCGGTGTTTAGTTCTATTGTACATAAGGTCACTATGAATCAGAGATGACTTGATGGCACATAACAACAACAATAGTTATTTTGTTTTGGAGAGCACACACACATTTAATTTTGAATGAGTTTCTAAATAGTAATATGCTTTCTTTCTACTATGTTTACTTACTTCCTACTTTAGTAATCCTTGCTTTGGTAACTAGCTATATTACACATAAATGTATGCTAACTGACCTTTTTGATACATCATTAGATGAGTGGCATGAATATCATTTTGAATAGTGTCACTGGTATTCCTATACCAGAAAATAATGTGAGAGTTGGAGCTGTGTGTCAACTGGGTTGGACCACAATTCTGTGTGGTTTAAGCTGTTGTGATGTGGTTATTCCCATAATGGAACCAGATAATTATGTTTTGAGCAGCCAATCTGTTGAAAGGGAGTTTCCCTAGGGGTGTAGCGTGCTTCCAGTATATCTATGAACATGCTGGGAAAAGAGACATTCTTCTGTGGATCGGGATTCTGTTTTGTTGCCTACAACTGTCCATGAGTGAACAATCCATCATTCAGCCAGGAGATCTTGGATTCGTCATTATTTGGAGTCAACAGCCTGTGTACTGCCTGCCAGCCTTGAGCTCCTCAGCCCCTGTAGCAGCAAGAGTCAGGAAAAGTCTCCAGCTTGATGTGGAAAACCTCTAGCTTGACATTTGATCTAGGAACTTTGGACTTGCCAGCTTCTTTAAGTGTGTGAGCCATTTTCCTAAGATAAATTTCTCTATATATACATATATATATAAGCCTTTCTGGTTTTGCTTCTCTAGAGAACACAGTCTAACACATTTGGTACCAAGAAAGGTTCTAGAGAGACAAAATCATAAGGATGGGCTTCCTAAATTGGTTCTCCAATTTGATTAATCTTAAAGACACTAGTGACCCTGTGTCTGTTAATAAAGAGGGCCATGCTAATCCATGGCGTGAGGTGGCAACATTAATATGCAAAATAGCACCACCAATAGATCAAGTACTTGTGAGAAGTGATGCTCTGGGTGATTGGATATTTGATATATTTCTGCAATTTTGTCAGCATGAGGAGTATAACGAAGCTGGTTGGTTGGTCCTACTTATACTAGACAAAGTGGTGAAAGAGTGAGATGAGCTCAGAGCTGCTGAGTCTCAGCTTAAGTGCCGCATAAAATACCTCAGTTCTTCCAGTTGTGCTCTGAAAGAATGCCTTATATCTTCTAGTTATAAGGAGATAAGCAATATCAGAGCTGATATTGCTGAAAACCAAACCCAGAGTCTTATTGTAAGGGTGGCTGAATACAATGTCAATTAAATTGCCAACCCAGAATGGTGTCTGAAGTTAAAGTGAGGGCATTGATTGGGAAAAATGGGATCCTGAAACCTGGAATGGGGACATAAGGACAGATAGTCAGGGAGATCAGGATATGGAGCCAGTAAATTCTGTTGAATCCCTCCCATCTAAAGGGATTACTGTAAAACCATTATCCCCTCCAGATCAGTTGGATGGTGTTAGCCAAACTGGTCCTGCTGGGTCATTGTCTAAGGCAGAGGCCATGGAAGACATTCCTGAAGGTTCTCAGGAACTGCCTCAACCACCCATTGCTGATGCTAGACCTATAACTAAAATTAAGTCCAAGTGATCCCCAAAAGGTGAACTAGAAAGTGTGACTGAGGAGGTAGTATGCTATACCCAAAAAGACCTACTTGATTTTGCTAACATGTACAGACAGAAACCTGGAGAATATGTACGGGAATGGCTACTGAGGGTGTGGGATAATTGTGCAAGGAATGTAAGATTTGATCAGTCTGAGTTTATTGATTTAGGCCCACTAAGTATGGATTCTTCATTCAATGTTTCAGCTCAAGAGGTTAGAAAAGGGTCTAATAGTTTATTTGATTAGCTTACTGAAGCATGGATTATGCGGTGGCCTACCTTAAGTCAAGTTGAAGTATGAGACCTGCCTTGATATGATGTAGAAGAAGGTATCCAGAGGCTTAGAGAAATTGGCCTGTTAGAATGAATTTATTACATTAGACCCCTAGAGCCAGAAATGGAGAGTCCAGAAGACACACCTTTCACCAGCACCATGAGGAATAAATTTGTGAAGGGAGCTCCCGTATCTTTGAAGACTGCTGTGATTGCTATTTTATGTAAACCTGATTTGACAATGGGAACTGCTCTAATTGAACTAAGACACCTAACTATGATGGAGCTGATTGGACCCCGTGGTAGTAGAGGCCAAGTGGCAGCAGTTAATCGACAAAGGCAAGGTGGGCGTGGTTACCATAATGGACAGCAGAGTCGGAAGAGTAATCAGAATATTCTTACTCATGTGGAATTATGGCATTGGCTACTTGCTCATGGTGTTCCTAGCAGTGAAATACATGGCAAGCCTACTAAATATTTACTTGGTCTGTATAGACAGAAGAATCCTAGGTCATGTGAACAGCAACCTAGAATGAATCACCAGAATACAGAGTCATGACCTCTGTATTCCCAGACTTGAGTCAGTTTACAGACCCACAATCCCTTGAATGAAGTGGAGACCAGGTCCCTTTGAGAAAGGACCCCACTACATTGCCAAAAATCTATAATCTCAATCTTTCTTCTAGCCTTCCCCAAAGGGATCTGAGGCCTTTTATAAGAGTGACTGTTCACTGGGGAAAAGAAAATAATCAGACTTTTTGGGGATTACTGGACACTGGTTCTGAATTGACACTAATTCCAGGAGACCCAATGCATCATTGTGACCCATGATTATAGTGGGGGCATAAGGATGTCAAGTTATTGATGGAGTCTTAGCTAAGGTGCATCTCACAGTGGGTCCAGTGGGTCTTCGAATCCATCCTGTAGTGATTTCCCCAGTGCCAGGATGCATAATTGAAATAGATATACTCAGCAATTGGCAGTATTCCCACATTGAGTCCCTGGCATGTGGAGTAAGGGTTATTATTGTAGGAAAAGCCATGTGGAAGCCATTAGAACTTCCTCTACCTACAAAAATAGTAAATCAAAAGTAGTACCACATCCCTGGAGGGGTTGCAGAGATTAATGCCACCTTCAAGGACTTGAAGGATGCAGGGATGGTGATTCCCACGACATCCCCTTTTAATTCACCTATTTGCCCTGTGCAAAAAAAACAGATGGATCTTGGAGAATGACAGTAGATATGAAGATATGAAGATAAACTTCATCAGGTGATGACTGCAATTGCAGCTTCTTTTCCTGATGTGGTTTCATTGCTTGAGTAAATTAGTACATCTCCTGGTACTTGGTACGCATCTATTGATCTGGCCAATGCCTTTTTCTTGATACTAATTTCAAAAGACCATCAGAAGCAGTTTGCCTTCATCTGGCAAGGCCAACAATATACTTTTACAGTCCTTCCTCAGGAGTATATCAACTCCCCAGCACTATGTCATAATTTGGTCCATAGGGATCTTGATCATATTTCACTTCCACAAGAAATCACATTGGTCCTTTATACTGATGACATTAGGCTGATCAGACCTACTAAAGAAGAAGTATCAATGACTCTAGACTTATTGGTGTGACCTGCATATTAGAGATTGGTAAATTAACCCCCCATAAAAATCAAGCACCTTCCATCTCAGTGAAATTTCCAGGGGTCCAATGGTGTGGGGCATGTCAAGATATTCCTACTAAAGTGAAGGATAAGTTATTATGTCTGGCTTCCCCACAACTAAAAAGGAGGCACAACATCTGGTGGGTCTCTTTGGATTTTGGAGGCAATATATATCCCTCATTTGGGTGTGTTGCTGTGGCCTATTTATCAAGTGACTCAGAAAGTTGGTAGTTTTGAGTGGGGCCCAGAACAACAGAAGGCTTTGCAACAGGTTCAGGCTGCCATGCAGGCTGCTTTGCTATTTTGGCCATATGACCTGGATGATCTAATGGTGTGTGAAGTGTCTGTAGTAGATAGAGATGCTGTTTGGAGTCTTTAGCAGGTCCCTATTTGTGAATCCCAACACAGACCCTTGGGGTTTTGGAGCAAAGCCCTGCCATCCTCTGCAGATAACTACTCTCCTTTTGAGAAACAGCTTTTGGCTTGTTACTGGGTGTTAGTAGAGACTGAACCCTTAACCACGGTCCACCAAGTGACCATGAGGCCTGAGCTGCCTATCATGAACTGGGTGTTGTCTGACCCACAGAGTCATAAAGTTGGAGGTGAACAGCAGCACTCCATCATTAAATGGAAGTGGTATATCAGAGATTGGGCTCAAGTAGGACCTGAAGGCACAAGTAAGTTGCATGAGGAAGTG
>NW_006922275.1:855783-873974 GCF_000298275.1 Orycteropus afer afer | reverse complement strand
ATATGGCTGTTCACTATGCATGGAATAAGAAATGGCCAGATGTGCAATTATATACAGATTCATGGGCTGTGGCTAATGGTTTAGCTGGATGGTCTGGGACTTGGAAGGAGCATGATTGCAAGATTGGTGATAAGGATGTATGGGGAAGAGGTATGTGGATTGATTTCTCTGAATGGGCCAAAGGAGGATAGGTATTTGTGTCTCATGTGATAGCCCACCAAAAGTTGACCTCGGCAGAGGAGGACTTTAACAATCAGGTGGATAGGATGAAATGTTCAGTGGAAACTAGCCCTCCTTTTTCCCCAGCTACTCCTGCCATTGCTCAATGGACTCATGAACAAAGTGGTCATGGTGGCAGGGATAGAGGTTATGCATGGGATCAGCAACATGGACTCCCACTTACCAAGGCTGATTTGGCTACCGCCACTGCTGAGTGCCCAATCTCCCAACAGCAGAGACCAACACAGTCCATGATATGGAACCATTCCTCGGGGTATCAGCCAGCAATCTGGTGACAGGTTTATCACATTGGACCACTTCCATCATGGAAAGGACAGTATTTTGTTCTTACTGGAATAGATACCTATTCTGGATATGGATTCTCCTTCCTGGCATGCAATGCTTCTGCCAAAACTACCATCCGTGGAATTACAGAATGCCTTATCCACCATCATGGTATCCCAAACAGCATTGCTTCGGATCAACGGACTCATTTCACAGCAAATGATGTGTGGCAATAGGCTTATGCTCATGGAATTCACTGGTCTTACCGTGTTCCCCATCATCCTGAAGCAGCTGGCTTGATAGAACAATGGAAGGGCCTCTTGAAAATACAAATAAGGTGCCAGCTAGGTGCCAATACTTTGAAGGGTTGGGGCAATGTTCTTCAGGATGCTGTATATGCTCTAAACCAGCATCCAATATATGGTTCTGTTTCTATGATAGCCAGGATTCATGGATCCAGAAACCAAGGGGTGGGAACAGGAGTGGAACTGCTCACTATTACCCCTAGTGACCTACTCAAAAAATTTTTGCTTCCTGTCCCTGCTACTCTATGCTCTGTGAGTCTGGAGATCTTAGTCCCAAAGGGAGGAACACTCCCACCTGGAGACACAATTCTGATTGCATTGAACTGGAAATTAAGAATGCCACCCAGCCATTTTGGCTTCCTCATGCCTCTGGATCAACAGAGAAGGAAGGGCATTACTGTACTGTCTAGTGTGATAAATCCTGATTACCAAGGGGAAATTGGATTGGCTTTACATAATGGAGGTAAAGAAGAATATGTCTGGAATAAAGGAGATCCTTTAAGACATCTCTTAGTACTACCATGCCCTGTTATTAAAGTCAATGGAAAATTATAGCAACCCAATTCTGATATGACTGCTAATGGCACAGATGCTTCAGGAATGATGGTTTGGGTCACCCTACCATGCAAAGAACCTCGACCAGCTGAGGTGCTTGCTGAGGACAATGGAAATACAGAATGGATGGTGGAAGGAGGTAGTTCTGAATATCAGCTATGACCACGTGGCCAGCTGCAGAAATGAGGACTGTGATTGTTATATTTCTTTATTGTATATGTGCATCAAATATTTTTGTTTCCTTCTGTTATGAATTATGAAATGTAAATAAGGTTAATGCGTTTAGTTAGCGTATCATGTTAGGCACAAATATGACTTTATAATTGTCTTTATTTAGAGATTATATATGGTTAAGAAGATGTGTACAACTGCCAGGTTGACAAGGGGTGGACTGTGATCATTGGAGCTGTGTGTCAACTTGGCTGGACCACAATTCTGTGTGGTTTGAGCAGTTGTGATGTGGCTTATTCCCATGATGGGATCAGATGATTATGTTTTGAGCAGCCAATCTGTTGAAAGGGAGTTTTCCTAGGGGTGTGGCCTGCTTCCAGTATATCTATGGACATCCTGGGAAAAGAGACATTCTTCTGTGGATCAGGATTCTGTTGTGCTGCCTACAACTGTCCATGAGCAAACAATCCACCATTCAGCTTGGAGATCTTGGATTCATCATTCATTAGACTCAACAGCTGGTGTACTGTGTGCCAGCCTTGAGCTCCTCAGCCCCTGTGGCAGCAAGAGTCAGGAAAAGCCTCTAGTTTGATGTGGAAAAGCCTCCAGCTTGACGTTTGATCAAGGAACTTGAACTTGCCAGCTTCTTTAAGTGTGTGAGCCATTTTCCTAAGATAAATTTCTCTCTCTCTCTCTCTCTCTCTCTCTCTCTCTCTCTCTCTCTCTCTCTCTCTCTCTCTCTCTCTCTCTATATATATATATATATATATATATATATATAAGCCTTACTGGTTTTGCTTCTCTGGAGAACCCAGTCTAACACGCATAATTTATACTATGCATTCATTCTCCAACTTCATTCATTAGTATATTGATTGTAAATAATATTGACTGTCTGCTGATCTGAATAATTTCATTAATGTAATCTCTACAGTGTTATTTTCAGAATAACATAATGTTAAAATGTATAGATTTAAAAAACAGCTTTAAAATTTTGAGATACAAAGACAAATTTCAAAAACCAAAAACCAAAATCACTACCATGAAGTCAGATCAGACTCATAGCAACCCCTCCTTGGGTTTGCAAGGCAGTATCTCAGCGGAAGTAGATATCCCAGTCCTCCTTCCAAGTAGTGGCTGGTGGTTAGCAGTTAAATACCTTAGGCACTAGGCCACCAGAGAGATTTATTAATTCAATAGATTGTTGTTGTTGTTGTTGTTGTTGTTATGTGCCGTTGAGTCGGCCCCGACTCATAGCGACCCCTCCTTGGGTTTCCGAGGCAGTATCACTACGGAAGTAGGATTGCCCAACCTTCCTTCCGAGGAGTGGCTGGTGGGTTTGAACCGCCAGCGTCTTAGCCACTATGCCACCAGAGCTCCCAATTAGATAGAGAATTCAAATATCTATCAATGACAGCTCCTGAAATTCTACAATAATTCACTTTTGAAAGATTTTTGAAAATGTTTACCAATTATTTAAGTTAGATTGACAAAATTTTCTCTTTAAAGAATGAGTGGGAAAGGAAGATGGTTTATGAAAATTCTGAGCAAATGATGGGAGAGTGTGGATGGATAAATCACCATCATCTAATAACATTAAGAATATTAGAAGGTGCATGCAGGTTTACTTTTTCTTAAAATAACTCCTTCCTTTTAAATTATCATTTATCTTTGCATTTCAATGCTCAATAATAATAATATAATTTACATAACATAACTAAGGAAAATGTAACTGATTTTCTTGTGCTTAAGTGGAAATCCATAGTAGGAATACACTTTTGTGACTACTATAATTAGAAGGAGGAGCTCTGGTAGCATAGTGTCTAAGGCACTTGATTGCTAGCCAGAAGGCTGGCAGTTCAAATGCACCAGCCGCTCTTTGGAAGGAACATGTGGCAATCTACTTCCACAGTGATATTGCCCTGGAAACCCAAGGAGGGGTCACTATGAGTTGGGGCCAAGTCGACAGCACATAACAACAACAATGTAATTAGAAGGAGCTTTAGTGATACTCTGGCTCCGCTGCTAACTTAAAGGTTATTGGTTAGAACCCATCAGATGTTCTGTGGGAGAAATGACCTGCATTCTACTTTGATAAAGACAGCAGCTTAGGAAATCACATACGGAAGTTCTACTTTGTCCTACAGAGTCATTAAAGCCAGAATCAACTCCATGGATTCCACAGAATACAACAGTAAAAAACAAGTATAATTAAATAAATATTCTAAATTCTAGTAAGAGTTATGTTCAAAAAGAGCTGATAGTGACAAGGGTTTAATGATTATAATATTAGATTCTAACTACTGTTCTACATAAATTAATTTAAGTCCTCACAGACGGATTTATTTAAAAATCTAGTGCATGGAGATGTATATTGAACAGTAAGTGATGGTGACTTTCAACAAGAACTATAGATTCTACCACACACTTTTCATACTGAAATTTTGATTAATGGAAGGCAACCTACATCCTTTATCTAACTGACTACTTGATTTACTAAGTATTTTTCATCATTATTGGTTCCTTAGAGAAAAATCCAAGCCACCATTAGCTTTGGTGTTGGGATTATGGTAATATATGGAGTCAGTAATTAAAGATCCTGAGGTACAATGCTGTCAGTGAAAGGATAATATCCATATGCCTACAAGGAAGACCCATTAATACGTCTATTATTCAAATTTATGCCCCAATCTCCAAAGCCAAAGATGAAGAATTTGAAGAATTTTATCAACTTCTATAGTCTGAAATTGACCGAACATGCAATCAGGATGTGTTACTTATCACTAGTGACTGGAATGCAAAAGTTGGAAACAAAGAAGAATCACCAGTAGTTGCAAAATTTGGCCTTGGTGACAGAAATAATGCTGGAACTCGCATAGTAGAATTTTGCAAGACCAATGACTTGTTCATTGCAAACACCTTTTTTCAACAACACAAATGGTGGCTCTGCACGTGGACTTTACCAGATGGAACACACAGGAATCAGATTGACTACATCTGCGGCAAGAGGTGGTGGAAAAGCTCAATATCTTCAGGCAAAACCAGGCCAGGAGCTGATTGTGGAACAGACCATCAACTGTTCATATGCAAGTTCAACTTGAAGTTAAAGACAATTAAAACAAGTCCAAGAGAGTCAACATATGACCTTGAATATAGCCCTCCTGAATTTAGAGATCATCTAAAGAATAGATTTGATGCATTGAACACCAGTGGCCAAAAACCAGAATAATTGTGGGAGGATATCACAAACATTATGTATGAAGAAATCAAGAGATCACTAAAAAGATGAGAAAAGAAAAGAAGACCAAAATGGATGACAGAAGAAACTCTGAAACTTGCCCTTGAGCTGAGAGTAGCTAAAGCCAATGGAAGAAATGACAAGATAAAAGAGCTGAACAGAAGATTTCAAAGAGCAGCTGAAGCAGACAAAACCAATTAGTATAAAGAAATGTGCAAAGACCTGGAGTTTGAAAACCAGAAGAGAAGAACATGCTAAGCATTTCTCAAGCTGAAAGAATTGAAGAAAAAATTTAAGCCTCAACTAGCAGTATTGAGAAATTATATGGGAAAAATATTGAATGATGCAAGAAACATCAAGAGAAGATGGCAGAAATACACAGACTCACTGTACCAAAAGAACTGGTCAATCTTCATCCATTTCAGGAAGTGGCATAGGATCTAGAACCAATGGTACTGAAGGAGGAAGTCAAAGCTGCAATGAAAGAATTGGCTAAGAGCAAGGCTCTGGAAATTGATGGAATACCCATTGAGATATTTCAACAAATGGATGCCCCATTGGAGGCACTCACTTGGTTATGCCAAGAGATTTGGAAGACAGCTACTTGGCCAACAGACTGAAAGAGATCCATATGTGTACCCACTCCAAAGAAAGGTGATCCCACAGATTGTGGAAATTATAGAGCAATATCATTAATATCGCATGCAAGTAAGATCTTACTGAAGATAATTCAAAAACGTTTGCAGCAGTATATTGACAGAGAACTTCCAGAGGTGCAAGCTGGATTCAAAAGAGGACGTGGAACAAGGGATATCATAGCTGTTGTCAGATGGATCTTGGCTCAAGGCAAAGAATATCAGAGAGATGTTTACTTGTGTTTTATTGACTATGCAAAGACATTTGATTGTGTGGATCATGACAAATTATGGATAACATTGAGAAGAATGGGAATTCCCGAACAGTTGATTGTACTCATGAAGAACCTCTACCTTGACCAGGAGGCTGTCATTAGAACGGAACAAGAGGAGACTACATGGTTTAGAATCAGGAAGAGAGTGTGTCAGGGTTGTATCCCTTCCCCATACTTATTCAATCTATATGCTGAGCAAATAATCCGAGAAGCTGGACTATATGAAGAAAAACGTGGTATCGGGATTGGAGGAAGAATCATTAAGAACCTGAGATATGCAGACGATACAACTTTGCTTGCTGAAAGTGAGGATGCCTTGAGGCACTTACTGATGAAGGTTGAAGAATACAGTCTGCAGTATGGATTATGTCTCAATATAAAGAAAACAAAAATCCTCACAACTGGACCAATGAGCAGCATCACAATAAATGGAGAGAAGATTGAGATTGTCAAAGAATTCATCGTTACTTGGTTCTACAATCTATGCCAATGGAAGCAGTAGTCAGGACATTAGATGACATGTAGCATTGGGAAAGTCAACCATGAAGGAACTATTTCAAGTGATGAGTAGCAAGGATATCTCCTTGAGGACTAAGGTGCACCTGACAGACACCATGATATTTCCAGTCACCTCTTATGCATGTGAGAGCTGGACAATGAATAAGGAAGACCGAAGAAGAGTTGATGCTTTTGAGTTGTGGTACTGGTGAAGAATGCTGAAAGCAAGATGGGCTGCTAAAAGAACTAACAGATCTGTCCTGGAGGAAGTGCACCTGAAATGCTCCTTGGTAGAGAGAATGGCCAGACTTTGTCTCACCTATTTTGATCATGTTGTCAGAAGGGACCATTCCCTGGAGAAGGATGTCATGCTTGGTAGGGTGGAGGGTCGACTAAAGAGGGGGAGGCCTTCAACAAGATGGATTGACATGGTGGCTGAGTTGATGGGCTCAAGTATAGCAGGGATCGTGGAGCTGGTGCAGTATTGGGCAGTGTTTCTTTCTGCTGTGCATGGGGTTGCTATGAGTCGGAAATGACTCGACGGCACCTAACAGCAACATCAACAACAATTAAAGATTACAGATTCAGGTCCTTCTTGGATATGACATATCTGACTGAATTTGTCTGTGAGTTATCATTATATAAACTTACACTAGAATTTCACAAAAAATATGAGTCTTTAGTTGAGAGAAATTTTACAAGTACTATATTTTAAATATACATACATATTTTAACATACATATGTATTTTTTAACCTTAAACCCATGATAATTATCTTCTATATGTTTTTACACCAAATAAAATTCTAGGTAAAATTGTGTACCTATATTTAGATTTATTTATCTTAGTAGATGGCTTATTAATTTTTATCAGATTATTAAAAAGTACCTTAATGTAAGAAATAAGAAGCACTTTTCTAATCTGACCCTTCTTTTCTTTTTTACCAAAGCAAAATCCAGAAAATAAACAGTCTTGTCCTTGTCACACAGTTAGAGCCTAGAATTCAATTCTTCTGATTCCATGTCCAACTTTCATTTTCATTATACCAATGACCTTTTTTCTGTGGAAAGTATTTTAAAAGCCTTAATCTTTCATTCATTATGGTAACTGATCTACTAGTGCACTATCAAATATGCCCAATAGCAATAAGAAGCTAGTATCTCGCTAGTATTTCCATATGCTTATTATACCATGCAACTTACTTAAGGTCTGAGCAAATTAACATTTTTACTTTTAACTCTGGCTTCTAGTTAAACTTAGGGATAAAATAATCATGTCTTCCCACATGTTTGATTGGTTGCCTGACAGTCTTGGGTAATTGAAAATAATTGAGTCATTAAGCTACATGTACCAAAAAGTAAGTCTCTTTTAATGATAGTCGCATTAGAACTTGATGAATGGTTATTAGATGTCAACCCTTCTGCTTCTTACTCTTAAGGAGCTGTCTTAAAGTAAATAGCAAGCCCTTATATCAAAATAATAGTTCCATATATTTTAAGCATACCCTATAAAACTAGTATATGCTGAAAGCTCAAACTTTGGGGAAACCTTGTTAGTCTCTTGTGCCTTTTAGTTTCCCAACATGTTATCATTTATCACAGTACATATTCTATATATTTTTTTAATTGTTAGGCACATTGCATCAAGAATTTGAAAAAAGTTAATTCATTAAGTTTATCAATTTGTTTTTAATAGTATTGTTTTCCAAAATAGTTTTAGCACTTCCAATGCATTTTTTCATTACTTTTGCCTCCATAAAACTGAAGTTGTTCTATAAAAAGCTAGGTGATATTTAGATCAGCAGACTTTCATTTAGTTTTACAAATTACATAGAAGTGATAAAAATCAAGTGATTCTTGATATAAATAAATGTATATAATGAGGTGTATGAGTGGAGAAGAGAAATATGTTATTGTGGCCTTCTTACAAAAAATGATCTTAATTTATCATATCTTGTGTAGACACATTTGCTTGATTATTCTTTTAATGTATAGTATTTTCACAGAATTAAACTGTGCAGACACTATTTGTACAATATGCTATATGTGAATTCCTATATTTCATAATTTAGATGATACAAAAATGTAGAAAAAGCAAGGAAAGAGAAAAATTTAAAAAAAAAAATCCTTAGAACTTATAACATGGTAATTAATTATTATCATGGTAAACGTATTAGTAGTAAATAAGGCTTTTTTAAATATGGTAATAAAAATGTTATTTAAGGAAACAGCATTGAAGAGTTTCCTCAACAACTGTTGTTGCTGCTGTTAGGTACAGTCAAGTCAATTGTAACTCATAGCAAACCTATGGATGACAAAATGAAACATTGCCCCATCCTGCATCAGCCTCACAATCCTTAATATACATGAGCTCATTATTGTAGCTACTGTGTCAAACCATCTTTTTAAGGTCTTTCTCCTTCTTCCCTAACCCTCCTCTTTACCAAGCATGATATCCTTCTCCAGGGAATAGTAACTTCAGACAACATGGCCAAAGTAGGTGAGATGAAGTCTCATCATTCTTGCTTCCAAGGAGCATTTTGGCTGCACTTATTCCAGGACAGATTTGTTAGTTCTTCTGGAAGTCCATGGAATTTCAGTATTCTTCACCAACACCACAACTTAAAAGTATCAACTCCTCTTCAGTCTTCCTTATCATTGTCCAGCTTTCATATGCATCTGAGGAGATTGAAAGATATTGTGGCTTGGGAGAAGCACTGACCAGCAGGTGAGAAAGGCCATCCGAGACCTCTCTAGGTTAAAGAAGACACACCACACCAGCATATCAGCAACCATACTATCATAACAGAAATCACCTCAAGGATCTACCCTCAGCACTTGATTTTATCATTAACTTGGGCTGGCTAGGTGCATAAAGCACATCCAGCACTGCTGAAACTCCAGCAGAGAGTCCATTGGTGCTGCAAGAGGGCGGGCCCAGGAAGGTGTTCCCACAGTGGATGACCAATCAAGCTTGGGTCAGCTTAATGGCACTGAGGGGTTTGCACTTGACTTTATTAGTAATACTGGGACCATATGTTAATAGCAGGCACTAGCCTGACTCCAGCACTACTGAAACCGAGCAGATTTTTGGCACTGTGGGTGGGCGGACCCAGAGAGGAACTCCTGTGCCAGATCACCATCTGGGCCAGTGCTGCTGGCAGGTGGGCCCAGAAAAGAATTTTCATGGTGGATTGTGGAGCCGGGCAGTTGTCTTGGGTTGGCTTTTGGTGCTGAGGAGCCTTGGGAGCGAGGTTTTTGAGTGTGTCTGAGCCCTGTGGAAAGTGGTGACCCAATAACACCTGGAGTCTTTGCTGAAATTGAGCTGCGGGCCTGTGAATAACAGTACAATGTCATCATTTGCAGTCCACTCAAAGCCCTAGAAACTGCTCCCAGCAACAGGGAGCTTTCCTTCTTCTGCTCTTCTGTTCCTACCCTCTTCGCCAATAACCTCACTCATAGAAGAAACCACATTCAGCCACCATAATACTTCCCAGTTCGAATTTTAAACCGTCTTTACAACAAACAGAAACCCATATCCACATTCCACATAGTAATTCCACCCTCACAAAGAAAATTGCAGAGCAACCCAGCATACCTGAATTAATAACTAAAAAAATAAAATATACCAGCTTCACCTTTCCAAAATATTAAACCATAAAACCAAGACAAAACAAATCAATACCTAACCAACAGTTAAAGACTACCACAAAATGTCTGGGAAAAAACAGGCAACCTCAAATCAAACAAAAAAACAGGACAAGGCATTAGAAGCAAAACAACAAAGAAGGTCTCATTAAACATGAAGGAAAAGGAGACAATAGAATTATCTGAGAAGGAATTTAGAAGATATGTTTATAGAGCTTTACAAGAGCCTAAGGAAACCCAAAACAGAAACAAGGAGAACACAGACAGTTCCCTGAAAGAACTCAGGAAAATCATTCAAGAACAAAATAACAAGATTAATGCACAATCAGAACTCATACAAAAACAGCAGTTAGAAATCCAGATGATGAGTACCAAAATTACAGAATTACACAACACAGTACAAACACAAAAGAGTAGGTTAGAACTGGCAGAAGAACACATATCGCAACTAGAAGACAAGTCCCTGGATGCCAGCCTGTATGAAGAAAAATCAGAACAAAGATTTAAGAGAAATGAAGAGAACCTAAGAATTATATGGGATGATATGGGGGAAAAAAAAGAAAATAAATAAGACTCATTGGAATTCCAGAACAAGAAGATGTTAAAAAAAAAAAAAAAAACCTCATCAAGAAAATTGTGGAGGACCTGCTAACAGAAAACTTTCCCCATATCATGAAGGAAGAAAAGATATTTTTCCAAGAAGCTCATAAAACCCCACACAAGATCCCAAGAGAAAAACACTGGGTCATATTGTAATCAAAATCTTGAAAACCAAAGACAAAGAAAAAATTTTGAGAGCTGCCCAGGACAAAAGAAATATTACTTATAATAATCAGTTAGGCTGAGCTCCGATTACTCAGTAGAAACCCTGCTGGCAAGAAGGCAATGGGAAGGCATATATAAAACACTTAAGGAAAAGAACTTCCAACGAAGAATCCTATATCCAGCCAAATTATCCACCAAATATAAGAGTGAAATCAAGGCATTCTCAGACAAACAGAAATTAAGGGATTTTGTGAAAACCAGACCAACCCTATAAGAAATGCTTAAGGAATTTCTTCCAATAGAGTAGCCACAACATATATCAACACAATCAGGATATGTGGCATCAACACTAAAACCAAATCAGAAATTGTTGCTGTTGTTGTTATGTGCCATTGAGTCAAACCCGACTCATAGCGACCCCTCCTTGGGTTTCCGAGGCAGTATCACTACGGAAGTAGGATTGCCCAACCTTCCTTCCGAGGAGTGGCTGGTGGGTAGCAACTCAAAATAAGACCACAAAACATTGTACACTGAAAACCAAGGAAGTCAATCAGCACACTACAACAGCAACTAACCTATCAGAGGGAATAAAACTTCTAGGCACACACTTCCAAATGGAGAGGAAAATAGAACAATGTCTTCACTTTAGAACAGTACACACTGTTCTAAAAATGTAGCAGCAAGAATGTACTCCAAGGCAACCACAGAGAAAATTAACAATCCCCCTAAGCAAATCCAAAATGAAGGAAAACATATGGGTTTAATAAGCACAAAACCAACAATAAAGAAGAAAGGGGAGGAAGCATTAGCTAACTAACTGAACTCAGCAAAGAAAAGTATATGGACCAAGGAAACTCCAACAACACGACAAAAAAAAAAAAAAAAAAAATCAGCCCTAGGACATGATGGCCCTCGAGACCAGAAGAACTAGATGGTGCCCGGCTACCAATGCCAACTCTCAGGAAAGGATCAAATCTGGAGATCCTGAATAAAGTGGGAAGAAAAACATGGAACAAAATCCAAAAACTCAATTATGACCAGAATTACTGGTCAGATGAAATCTGATGAGACCCCCAATACTATGGCCCTGAAATACATTCTGTGCCTGGAATAAAATGCACCCCCAGGGGCAGTCTCTCAGCCCGATAATTAACAATGTACACACAGACCACTCAACCCAGGATGACGCACCCACATTCTTTATGGTAATGCAGCCCTTAGAGCAATAGACTACAGAACACCAGAAGACCAACATTCAAATTGAGGAAAGGCAGGACAAATAGGAGTGCATAATTATGAGGGGCACAGGGGGAGGGTTATGGGTAGGGAGGGGAGGAGACTGGGTTAGGGTTGGACATGGTAAATGGGGAGTGAAACTAAATGTACATGTAAAGTCGAATGTAAAACAAGCTCTTAAAATAAAATAAATAAATAAATACCATAGCTTGAGTTAGACCTTAGTCTTCAAAGACATATATCTTTGCTCTTCAACACTTGCAAGAGGTCTTTTACAGCATATTTGCCCAGTATGATGTGTTGCCCAATTTCTTCACTGCTGTTTCCCTTTGTTTTGATTGTAGATCCAAGTAAAATTAAACTTTTGAAAACCTTTATCTTGTCTGCATTTATCATGGTTCTGAATATTTGTCCAGTTATGAGAATTTTAATTTTCTTTATGTTGAGATATAATACATACTGCAGCCTACAGTCTTTAATCTTCATCTGTAGGTGATTCAAGGGAGCTCTGGTAGCATAATGCCTAAGGCACTTGACTGCTAACCAGAAGGCTAGAAGTTCAAACCCACCAGTCACTCCTAGGAAGGAAGGTTGAGCAATCTACTTCCGTAGTGATACTGCCTCGGAAACCCAAGGAGAGGTTGCTGTGAGTCAGGGCCAACTTGATGGCACATAAGAACAACAATAACAACAACAACAAGTGATTCAAATCATCTTCACTTTCAGCAAGCAAGGTTGTGTCATTTGCATATCTCAGATTGTTAATGAGTCTTCCTCCAATCTTGATGCCACGTTCTTCTTCATATAGTCCAGCTTCTCAGTATATTTGCTCAGGATGGTAGCTAAATTCGTATATCAACTTGGCTAAGAGTGGTTATGTGGCTGGGCAGCTGGTGGTAGTTATGCCCCATGATGAAATTAGCAATCAACTCCATGGTGGGATCTACCACAAGCAACTGAGTAGCTGCCTTTGGGATGTGGACTGCTTCCTGTGTATAAGAAAAAGCCTTGGGGATAGTCTCTAGCTTATGGCATGTTTGGACCCTGCATGTAGCTATGTCATTGTTCAGCAGCCTGCCATACTCTGCTGACCTTGGGACTTACAATGGACTTGAATTAATTGCCTGCCATGTGGTTTGGTAAAATCTGGACTGTGCCTTTTTACTTGTCAGCCTTGGGTTTGTCAGCCTCAGCAGCCAGTAGTTGTGTGAGTGAAGAAATGCCTCTAGCTCTAATGGGCTGGGAGCAGGAGGCAGAGCTGAAGCCCAAGGTCAAGGAGCTTTCACACAGCCCCTAGAGACTGGCATTTTGATCTTGGACTTCTAGCCTCCTGAACTATAAGAGAATAAACTCGTTTGTTAAGGCCATCCCATTTGTGGTATATTCTTATAGAACAGCACTAGGTAACCAGGATACTCAGCTTACAGATGGAATAAGGAAAGTGAATGTATACAACCCTAATTCACTTCCTACCTGATTTTAAACCATGCAGTATCCCCTTGAACTGTTCGAATGGCAGTCTCTTACTCTAAGTATAGGTTCCTCATGAGCACATTTAAGAGTTCTGAAATTCCCATTCTTTATAATGTTATCCATAATTTCTTATGATCTGCACAGCAGAATGTTTTGCATAGTCAATGAAACACAAGTAAACATCTTTCTGGTATTCTTTACTTTCAGCCAAGATCCATCTGACATCAGCAATATCCCTGTTGCATGTCCTCTTCTGAATCCAGCTTGGATTTCTGGCAGTTCCTTGCCAATATACTGTTGCAATTTTTTTTTTTTTTTTTTCAGCAAGATTTTACTTGCGTGTGATATTAATTATATTGTTCAATAATTTCCACATTCTGTTGAATCACTTTTCTTTGGAATGAATACAAATATAGACTTCTCCAAGTCAGTTAGCCAGGAAGTGTCTTCCAAATTTATTGGCATAGATGTATAATTGCCTCCATCATGGCATCCATTTGTTGAAACATCTCAATGAGAATGTCATCGATTCTAGGAGCCTTGTTTTCATGAATGCCTCAGTGAAGCTTCAACATCTTCCTTCAATACCATTGGCTTTTGATAATATGTCACTTCCTGAAATAGATGAACATCAACTTTTTTTTTTTTTTTTTGTAGTGACCCTCTGTATTACTTCCATCTTCTTTTGATGTTTCCTGGATGATTAAATATTTTACTTATAGAGTCCTTTAACATTGCAACTTGAAGCTTGAATTTTTTTTTCTTGAGTTCTTTCAGCTTGACAAATGATGAGCATGTTCTTCCCTTTTGGTTTTCTAATTCCAGATCTTTGCATATTTCATTATAATATTTGACTTTGTCTTCTCAAACTACTGTTTAAAATCATCTGTGCAGATATTTCATCTCGTCATTTATTCCATTTCCTTAAGCTACTCTCCATTCAAGAGCAAGTTTCAGCATTTCTTCTGACACCCATTTTTGTCTTTTCTTCCTTTCCTGTCTTTTTAATGATCTTTTGCTTTCTTCATGTATTATGTTCTTGTTGACATCCCGCAGTTCCTCTGGTTTCTGGTCACTGTTGTTCATTCTATCAAGTCTATTCTTCAGATGGTCTCTAAATTCAGGTGAAATGTAATCAAGATCATATTTTGTCTCTCATGGACTTCTTTGAATTAATCTTCAGCTTCAACTTGAACTTGCATAGGAACAATTGATGATCTTTTCCACAATCAGCTCCTGGCCTTGCTTTGTCTGAGGATATTGAGCTTCTCCACAGCTTCTATCCAAAGATGTAGTCAATCAGATTCCTGTGTATTCCATCTGGCAAAGTCCACATGTTTTTGTTGTTGAAAGAAAGTATTTGGAATGACCAAATCATTGGTCTTGCAACATTCTATCATGGCATTTCTGGTGTCATTTTTATCACTATGTCCAACTACTATGATTCTTCCTTGTTTCCAACTTTTGAATCTCAATCACCAGTAATAATCAACACATCTTGATTGCATGTTTGGTCAATTTCAGACTGCATAAGTTGGTAAAAATCTTCAATTTCCTCCTCTTTGGCTTTGGTGGTTGGTGTGTAAATTTGAATAACGGTAGTATCATTTGGTGTCCCTTGTTGGTGTGTAAATTTGAATAATGGTAGTATCAGTTGGTGTCCCTTGTGGATGGATATTATTCTATCACTGACAGCACTGCACTTCAGGATAGATCTTGAAATATTTTTTGTGCAGGTGAATGCCACACCATTCCTTTTCAATTTGTCATTCCCGGTATGGTAGATAATGTGGTTTTCTGATTGTAAACAGCAAGAAGCAGTCCATTTCAGCTCACTGATACCCAGGATATTGATCCTTATGCTTCCCATTTCATTTTGACAACTTTTAATTTTCCTAGACTCACGCTTCCTACATTGCATGTCCAGTAATATATCAGACAGTGTTTCGCTGCTCCTTACAATGTTTTCACTGTCCAGTTCTTTGAGAAGTTGATAGCCTTTTCCTTATTCCTAGGATCTCAGTCTGGAAGCTCCACTGAAACCTATACACCATGGACAACCATACAGGCATTGAAATATGGGTGGCACCACCTTCAGCCTCACAGCAACACACAAACCACCACAGTATGACAAACTGACAGACAAGTTTGTCTCCTTTAGCTGTTCCAAACAAGCTCCTCCTTCCTGCCTGGGGGGCTCTCTCCCTTACCTCTTCCAGCCACCAGCCTTGGATTGAGAAGAGGATGTGGAAAGAGGGATATCATTGGTAATGTCAGATCTTGGGCAAAAGCAAAGAATACCAGAAAGATGTTGCTTATGTCTTATTAGATATGAAAAAATATTCAATTGTGTGGATTATAACAAATTATGGATACCATTGAGAACAATGAGAATTCCAGAATACTTAATTGTACTCATGAGGAACGTGTACATAGACCAAGAGGCTGTCCTTCAAACAGACAAGGGGACTGCATGGTATCTTCACAACTGACCAATAAGCACCATCACAATAAATGGAGAAAAGATTAAGGTTATCAAAGACTTCATATTTCTTGGTTCTATAATCAACACCAATGGAAGCAGCAGTCAAGATATCAGATGATGTACAGCATTGGGAAAATCTGCTACAGAAGACCTTTTCAAGTGCTGAAGAGCCAAGATGTCTCTTTGAAGACTATGGTGTGCCTGACACAAGCCATGGTATTTTCAATCTCCTCATATGCATGTGAGAGCTGGACAATGAATAAGGAAGACCAAGGAGTTGATGCTTTTGTGTTGTGGTGCTGGTGAAGCATAGTGAAAGTATCATGGACTGCTGAAAGAACTGAAAAATCTCTCCTGGAAGAAGTGCATCCAGAATTCTCCTTGGAAGCAAAAATGGCCAGACTTCATCTCATCTACTTTGGTCATGTTGTAAGACAGGGTCATTCAACGGAGAAGGCTATCTTACTTGGCAATGTGGAGAGTCAATGAAAAAGGAGAAATCCCTCAACAAGATGGATTGACACAGTGGCAACAAAGATGGGTTCAGTTATAGCAAGGATCATGGGGCTGACCCAGGACTGGGTAGTGTTTCATTCTCCTGTACATAGGGTCGCTATGAGTTGGAGACAGCTCAATGGCACCTAATGAAAACAACACATTCCATGTATAGAATATTAATGAATGTTTGCAGCAGTTTGTTTCCATTTTGAGTCACAACACATCAGCAAATGGAAGTCCCTGAAACTTTACTCCATCTATATTATTAAGGTTGACTCTACTTTGAGGAACCAGCTCTTCCCCAGTTGTGTTTTGAGTATCTTCCCACCTGATGGTCTCATCTTCTGGCATTATATCAGACAATGCTTCAGAGTATTTATAAAATCTTCCAGTAATGTATTAGTGTTTCACTGTTTTCAAAAGGCTTCCACTGCCCAATTATTTAAGAAGTGGATGGTCCCCTCCCTCTTATGAGTCTATTTTCGTTTGGAAGCTCCACTGAAACCTGTTCATCATGAGTGACTCTGATGGTATTTGGAATACTGGTGGAATAGCCTTCAATTTGCAACATACCAGCCACCACAGGATGACAAACTGGCAGACAAGTGGTGGTTCTCAACAATTAGATATATTTAAACATACCCAGTTTGTAATTATAGTAGTCATACTCACCCATGTTACAATATTTCTTGAGAGTGCAAAGAATTTTTATTGGGATTACCCAGTCTTAATATTTTGATAAGCTAAAAAACAATTATAAACCTTCTTCCATGTATTAATTAACAAATAAAGGAAATATACAACTGAGAATAGATATCAAGATGTCTGGATCTTTAATGTGAGAACCTGAAATTAATTTTTCAAAGATGATCTACAGGAAGTTATCTAATTGTTTCCCAAATGAAGTGAACATTGCACTATCATCTGAAGATAGGTAGACAGCAACTAGGTGAATAATTGTGCAAACATGGTTATCATAAATCACATTTCAAGATACCCTCCACAACCATAATGTGATATGGAAAGACACAGGTACTACTAAAATTACCATAGTTTATTGTCTATGTTCATGATTAAATTAAATGCTAAATTTCAATTAAATGTTAGTAGAAATAAATATGTAATATTTTTCTCAGTCAGGTTTAGAAAACTTTGATTTTTTTCCCATAAGACTGAAGTGTGATACCTTATTATTTTCTAACAAAGTATTTAAAATATTCCTCCAATATTTATCTTGTAATTTATGGAAGAAAAACAAAGCAATGTGATACTGCAATATTTTCTAGTTTCTCTGTACATAAAAATTACTGATACAAAATGGGCATAAAATGTATAGAGAGAATTTCCAAGAAATAAAATGAAGGAGAATAATACTTCATTCTTATACAGCAATAGTAAATACGAGCTAACAGAAAAATGATGTGCTGACCTAAAACATAAAAATATTAATTTAATGCCTTCTAATCAACACCCAGAGGAGAGACAATGCAGGGACGCCAGAGTAGCAGGCCAGAAGAGCAGGGAAGGGGAGAAAAGCCTTGAACCTGGACAGAAGAGCAATCGGCTGAAGGGATTAGGTGAGGAGGGGAAATTCAGGCCTCCCAGAGTAGCAGGCCTGAAGAGCAGGAGAAAGGGGATAAAAGCCTTGAACACAGACAGAAGAGCAGTCAGCCCGAGGGTTACAGGTGAGTAGTGACAACGCAAGGACACCAGAGTAGCAGGCCGGAAGAGCAGGAGAAAGGGAATAAAAGCCTTGAACCCGGATAGAAGAGCAGTCAGCCCCAGGGATACAGGTGAGGAGAGACAACTCAGGGATGCCCGAAGAAGCAGGCCAGAAGAGCAGGAGAAAGGGGATTAAAAGCTAGGAAGCCAGACAGAGGAACAGTCAGCCAGGTGGTGGTGACAT
>NW_006922275.1:840477-849935 GCF_000298275.1 Orycteropus afer afer | reverse complement strand
GAAGACCGAAGAAGAGTTGATTCTTTTGAGTTGTGGTGTTGGCTAAGAATACAGAAAGTAACATGAGCTGCCAGAAGAATTTACTGATCTGTCTTGGAGGAAGTGTAGCCAAAACGCTCTTTGGAAGCAAGAATGAACAGACTTCCTTTCACCTACTTTGGTCATGTTGTCTGACGGTAGGCACCATTCATTCTCTGGAGAAGGTTATCATGCTCGGTAAAGTGGAGGATCAATAAAAAAGGGGAAGGCCCTCAAAGAGATGGAAGAACATAGTGGCTGCAATGATGAGCTCAGGTAGAGCGAGGATTGTGAGTCTCCCACAAGATTGGGCAGTGTTTCATTCTTGTACATATAGAGTCGCTATGAGTCAGAGCTGAGTGGACGGCATCTAAGGACAACAACAAAAAAAATTCAAAGCAGATTATTGAGATGAATCATTCATAATAAATATTTTCATATAATTTGGTTATTTAAATCAGAGATTTAAAGGTAATCAACTATAACATTTTTTTTAATTAACATTTCAAGAGTCTGTAATATATTGGTAGCTGTGCCTCATCATAGGAAAATAAGTCACCAAAATATATTTGTAATTTTGGATAACTTATATAGAAAAGGGAATAAAAAATTTCATTTTAGATATAAATATAATATAAAAATAGAATATAATTAAAATATGAATAACCAAATACACATATAAATAATGTTTTAAAACAAATTCAAAAGTAATGTTTTTCAGAAAGGGTTTTAGATAAACCCAAGGGGTACTTTATGCACAATAATTATTCTGTTTAAACAGAAAACTTTTTTGATATAATATAACTTTGAGGAAAAAGTAACCTTGCATCTAGTTTGTTCTATTAACTTTTAAGTTTCTAATGGTATCTAATTTAGAGTTAATGAGAAAAGATATCCTATAGTCAACACTGTTTTCCCACCAATTCATTAAGTAACGTGCTTAATATGTATCTTTGAAAGGAATATTTCAGTTCATCTCAACTTGTTTCCCCTCATTTTGTTAGAAATTTTTCATGTTCAGAGTATTGATAAAACAAACCATTCAGGGATTGAATTATACTATTTAGAACTAGCAATGCTAAATGATTAAATGTTCTTTAGAATATTTCTTCATGAATAGTAAAAATGTCTTTCTCCTCCCTTCTAGCACACTTAAAGTTAGGCAGGCTTGATAAAGAGAAAATTGTTGATTTTGAATCCCACAGTTCCATCCTCCCTAATTTTTCCAGAAAATAAAAAAAAAATGATCTTCAGCTTTTCCTCTTGTCATTTTCTAGTCATCTGTTTGTTCTTATTTCTCTGTACCTATAATTAAATGTATTTCTTAATGTGAATATCCCACAAAGGGCTACTCAATGACATATTGTTTAAAAGAAAGCACTAAAAATCATTGGTCAGTTTAGTTTTCATAGTCCAAATATCTGTAAGATAATTATATGTTTAGCCTGAGTTATTTTTATCATTAAATAAAATTCAATTAATGCATTAGTTAAATATTCATTGTGAAGAATTAGTTTATACACATTCTTCCTTAACTATTATTATAAATTGTCTTCATTATTAAAACCAGTTAAACTAGCCTGATGTAACCTATATAAGGAGCAACTTATTCAAATTCAAATATACATTATATTTAATGGTCTGTTTATTATTCTGAGTAATAAATTAAACATGTCTAGTATAAAAGAATCATTATTGCAAAATATTAGAGTCATCATTATATAGGTTGTTATCTTTCATTTGATTAAAGAAAAATATTTATATATCACATAGGTTTTATATTAACAGTCAATTGAGCTGTGAAGCATAGATTCATCACATGATTAAGGCTTCATACATATTGATATTAAAATAATCAGAGATAATGATGGTCTGGCAGTTCAGAAAGTTCATTTCAGTCATGACACCAGAAGTAAATCATGTTTGACTTTGCACAGGACCCTTATTTTCTGTTGACTAGATTTCCTCAAATACAGAATGTTTGGCCCTAGCTACTTCACAGCTTGATTTTTGTTAATAATCGCTCAGTTTGAGTCTAGATCCTTTAGTCTTATTTTGAAGTTATTAATGTTGGAAAATTTTCTTGCTGTATTATGTGGTAGTTCTCCTCTCAATAAATATGTTGTTTTCTCAGAACTTGCCTACAACCTGTAGTTATGCTTTACTTTGAGTCCTTCTTAAGGTAAGATATTTTTTAGCTTCTATTCTGCCTGCCTCTTCTTAGACAAACCCAAAGCATTAGTGCATTGGTAAATCTAATCACATTGGATAACAAATAAATCAATACACTTTTTAGATGTTAGCTTATCCCTTCAAAATTAAACAGTTCACACTCACTAATGGATGAGTCTTCCATTAGTTGTCACATTGTGATACTGCAGAGGTTTTTGTGTTGTGGTGCTAGAAGATATGCCACCAGTATTTCAAGTGCCAGCAGGATTACCCATGATGGAAAGGTTTCAGTGGAGTATACATGCTAACACATACTAGGAAAAAGGATGTGACTGTCCATTTCTGGGGGAAAAAAAAGTCAAATTGTCACTGAAAACCACATGAATAATAGTAAGTATTTTCTGATATAGTGCTGGAAAATCTTATGAATAGCAGTGAAATACTATCTGATATAGTGCTAGAAGATGAGCCCCTCAGATTAGAAGGCAATTAGGGACTTTCATTTACTGATATGGTATAATTCAAACAGAGAAGAAACAACTGCAAACTTCCATTAATAATTGGAACCTAGGATGAATAAAGTATGAATCTAGGAAAATTAGAAGTTGCAAAAATGGAAATGGAATACATAAAGATAGATATAATAGCATTAACCCATTACATTAAGTTTATTCCAACTGATAGTGACCCCAACTAGGTTTAAGAAGCAGTAAATCTTTACAGAAATAGAATGCCCCATCTTCCTTCCATTGAGTGGCTGGTGGGTTTGATGCCCCAACCTTGTGATTAGCTGTCAACTGCCTTACACACTGCACCACCAGAGTTCCTTATTTTATTTTTTCACCCTAGTGTCTGTGAGCTGAAATGGACTGGTATTGTCCATTTTAAATAAGAAAATCATGGTTTACAATGCTGGGGATGACAATTTGAAGATATATAGCATCACACTCATCTTAAAGAACATTTTAAGATTTATACTGAAGTACAATGTTGTCAGTGATAGGAAAATATACATATCTCTACAAGGAAAACCAGGTAATGCTAACATTATTCAAATTTATGCACCAACCACTAAAACCAAAGAGGAAGAAATTGAAGTTTTTACCAACTTACGAAATCTGGAATTGCTCATCTGCAAGTTCAAGTTGAAGCTTTATAAGTTAAAACAAGTCCACAAGTACCAAAATATGACCTTGATTATATCCCTCCTGAATTTAGAGACCATCCAAAGAATAGATTTGATGTATTGAACAGCAATGACCAAAAATCAGAGGAATTGTGAAATGACATCAAGAGCATCATCCATGAAGTAAGTAAAAGATCATTAAAAAGAGAGGAAAGGAAGAAAGATCAAAATAGATGTCAGAAGAGACTCTGAAAATTGCCCTTGAATGAAGAGTAGCTAAAGCAAATGGAAGAAATTAGAAGATAAAAGAGCTGAATAGAAAATTTCAAAGAGCAGCTTGAGCAGACAAAGCCAATTACTATATTGAAATGTGCAAAGACCTGGAGTTAGAAAACAAAAAGGGAAGGAAAGGTTCAGCATTTCTTATGATGAAAGAATTGAGGAAGAAATTCAAGCCTCAGGTTGCAATATTGAAAGATTCTATGGGAAAATATTGAATGATGCAGGAAGCATCAAAAGCAGATGGAAGAATTACACAGAGTCACTATACCAAGAAGAATTTCTCAATGTTCATCTATTTCAGGAGGTGGCACATGATCAAGGACCAATGGTATTGAAGGAAAAAGTCAAAGCTGCACTGAAGGAGTTGGCAAAAAACAAGGCTCCAGGAATTGACAGAATACCCATTGAGATACTTCAACAAACAGATTCTGTGCTGGAGGCACTCACTCGGCTATGCCAAGATATTTGGAAGACCTCTCCAACTAACTGGAAGAGATCCCTATTTGTCCCCATTCCAAAGAGAGTTGATCTCACAGAATGTGGAAATTATCAAACAATATCATTAATATCACACACAAGTAAAATTCTGATGAAGATAATTCCAAAATGGTTTCAGTAGTATATTGATAGAGAACTTCCAGAAATGCAAGCTGGATCAAAGAGAATATGGAATGAGGGATATCATTCCTGATGTAGGTGGATCTTAGCTGAAAGCAAAGAATACCAGAAAGATGTTTACTTGTCTTTTATAGAGTAGGTAGAAACATTTGATTATGTGGATCACAACACATTGCAGATAACATTGAGAAAAATGAAAATTCCAGAACACTTATTTGTACTCATGAGGAACCTGTACATAGACTAGCAGGATTTCAAACACAACAAGGGGATATTGCATGGCTTAGAATCAGGAAGGGAGTGTGTCAGGGTTGTATTCTTCCTTTCACCATACTTACTCAATCTAAATGCTGAACAAACAATCCAAGAAGCTGGAATATATGAAGAAGAATGTGGCATCAGGATTGGAGGAAAACTCATTAACAATCTGCAACATGCAGATGACACAACCTTGCTTGCTGAAAGTGAGGATGACATGAAGAACTTACAGGTGAAGATTAATGACTATAGTCTGCAATATGGATTATACCTCAACCGAAAGAAAATGAAAATTCTCACAAATGGACCAATACACAGCATCATAATAAATGGAGAAAAGATCAAAGTTGCTAAAGATTTTATATTACTTGGTTCCACAATCAAAACTAATGGAAGTAGCAGTAGAAATATCACATGATGTACTGCACTGGCCAAATATGCTGTGAAAAACCTCTGTCAAGTACTGAAGAGCAAAGATATCTCTTCAAAGACTAAAATGCACCTAACCCATGCCATGGTATTTTCAATCGCCTCATAATCATGTGAGGAAAATCAATAGGGAAGACCAAAGAAAAGTTGATGCTTTTGAATCTGAGGGTACCGTGGACTGCCAAAAGAATTAACAAATCTGTCTGAAAGAAGTGCATCCAGAATGTTCTTCTTGGAAGCAAGAATGACCAGACTGACTCTGACCTTCTTGGGTCATGTTATTGGAAGGGACCATTCCTTGGAGAAGAATATCATGCTTGTAAAGAGGAAGGTCAAAGAAAAAGAGAAGGGTCAGCAGAAAAAGGGAAGACCCTCAGTGATATGGATTGACACAGTAGCTGCAACAATGGGCTCAGGTATTACAAGGATTGTGAAGCTGGCACAGGACTGGGCAATGTTTTGCCCTGTTGTATACAGTGTCACTGTGAGTCAAGTTAACTCAATGGCACTTAACAGTCCAGATGCGTTGAGAATTACTGATGATTGCTTGGTGAAAATTGGGAACAAAGAAGAAGCATTAGTTCAAACATATGGCCCTGATGATAGAAATGATACTGGGAATTTCATGATAGAATTTTGCAAGAACAAAGACTTATTTATTGAAAATACATTTTTTTCAATAAAATAAAATGTGACTGTATACAAGGACTTCACCAGATGGATACAACAATCAAATCAACTTCATCTGTGAAATGAGAAGATAGAGAAGCTCAATATCATCAGTTAACATGGCCAAGAGTGGACTATGCAACAGACTATAAATTGTTCATATACAATTCTAACTTGAAGATGAAGAAAATTAAAAGAAGCCCATGAGTACCAAAATAAAACTCTTAGTATATCTCACATAGATTTAGAGATCTTCAGAATAGATCTTATGCATTGAACACCAGTTGCCAGAGATTATACAGATTACAGATGACTCCAAGGACATCATATGTGAAGTAAGTAAAAGGCCATTAGATTGCCCAAACTTCCTTCCGAGGAGTGGCTGGTGAGTTTGAACTGCCAGCCTTCTGTTTAGTTGTCAAAAGCCTTAGGCACTATGCCACCAGAGCTCTTATTAAAAAGACAAAACATAAAAGGAGAACAAAATAGACCTCAGAAGAAAGTTTGAAAATTACTCTAACGTAAATGGAAGAAATCATGAGTAAAATGGTTGAAGAAAATATTTCAAAGGGCAACGTCAGAAGAAAAAGTAAAGCAGTATAAGGAAATGTGCAAAGACCTGTAGTTAGAAAACCAAAAGGAAAGAAAATACTTGGCATTTCTAAAGCTAAAAGAATTAGAGAAAAAAATTCAAGGCTCAAGTTGCAATATTTTGTTATGGGTAAAATATTGAATGATGCAGGAAGCATCAAAGAAAACGGAATACACAAAGTCATTGTAGCAAAAGAATTGATCGATGTTCGACCATTTCAGTAGGTAGCATATTATCAAGAACCAATGGTACTGAAGGAAGAAATACAAGCTGTGTTGAACGAATTTGCAAAAATGAAGGCTTTGGGAATTGACAGAATGCCCACAGAGATATTTCAACAAAAGGATGCAATGCTGTAAGCCCTCATTCATTTATGTCAATAAAGTTGGAAGACAGCTACATGACCCCCCACTGAAAGAGATCCATGTTTGTACTCATTCCAAAAAAAAAAGGTTATCTAATGGAATGCAGAAATTATTGAATGATACCATTGCTATCATAGTCAATTAATTTTTTTGCTGAAAATAATTAAAAAAAAATGATTTCAGCAGTGTATTGATAAGAAACTGCCAGAAATTCAAGCCAGTTTCAGAAGAAGGTTGTCGAATGAAAAATATTCTTGTTGATGTCAGACAGATTTTGAGTAAAAGAAAAGAAAACCAGAACGAGGTTTACCTGTGTTTTACTGACTATGCTAAGGCATTTAACTCTGTGGATCATAAGAAATTATGGATACCATTGTGAAGAATGGAAATTCTAGAACACTCAATTGTGAATATGTACATCAACCAAGAGGCATTCATTTGAACAGAACAAGAGGGTACCGTATAATTTCAAATCAGGAAAAATATGTGTCATAGTTGTATCCTTTCACCATATTTATTCAATCTGTATACTGAACAAATAATCTGAGGAACATGACTATAAGAAAATAAACATGGCATCGGGATTTTAGTGGGATTCATTAACAGCCTGAAATATGCAGACAACATAATCTTGCTTGTTGAAAATGAAGAAGACTTGAAGAAATTATTGATGAAATGAAAGACTATAGCCTTCAGTGTAGATGATATCTCAACATAAAGAAAACTAAAATCCTCATGACTAGATCTACAAACAACATCATGACAAACGGAGTAAAGTTTGGAATTGTCAAGGATTTCATTTTACTTGGATCCACATTCAATGTCCATGGAAGTAGCAGTAAAGAAATCAAATGTCATATTGCATTAACCAATATGATTCAAAGGACCTCTTTAGAGCATTAAAGAGCTAAGATGTCACTTTGAAGGCTATGTTGTGCCTGACTCAAGCCATGATATTTTTAAGAGCCTCATATGAATGTGAAAGCTGGATAATAGATAAGGAGGACCACAGAAGAACTGATTCATTTCAACTGTGGTGTTGACAAAGAATATTTAAAATATTGTGGACTGCCAGAAGAATGAACAAATCTGTCTTGGAAGAAGTATAGCTAGAATGCTCCTTAGAAACGAGAATGGCCAGACTTAATCTCTAGTTCTTCGGTCGTGTTGTCAGAAGGCATCAGTCTCTGGAGAAGGACATCATGCTTGGTAGAGGGTCAGCAGAAAAAGGGAAGACCCTCAGTGATATGGATTGACACAATGGATGTCACATTGGTCTCAAGCATAGCAAAGACTGGGAAGATGGTGCAGGACTGGTAGTGCTTTGTTCTGTTGCACATGGGTCACTATGTCCTAATTCTAAGGTACCTAACAGCAACAAAAATGATTGAGTGCTCCATTACTAAACAATAGATTGAGCATTCAACCCTTCATAAAGCAGCCTTGGAAGACTGGCCTGGCAATCCGCTTCCTAAAGGTCACAATCTTGAAAACACCACAGAGCAGTTCTGTTCTGAACACATGGGTTGTCAGGAGTTGGTATCAACTTGATAGCAATAAACAATAATGTCGGAAATGTTGTTGTTGCTATGTGCTATCGAGTAGGACGCAATGCATAGCGACCCCTCCTTAGGATTCCGAGGCAGTATCACTACAGTAGATTGCCCAGCCTTCCTTCCGAGGAGTGGCTGGGTGGTTTGAACCACCAGCCTTCTGGTTAGCAGTCATGTGCCTTAGCCATTATGCTACCAGTTCTGCTCTGAACACATGAGTCATCAGGAGTTGGATCAACTTGATAACAATAAACAATAATGACAGAAATGGAAGGTGAAAAAGATTTTCTCTTGACTGACAAAATTCAAATCAGTTTGTGAACTAAAATAAATATTAAAAGAAATGTATATAATATGATGATGTTAAAGTTAAGAATACAGTAGTCTAGCCCTTCCCACCACCCGTATTCTGAGTTAAATGTGTACTCCCCAAAAGCTACCTCAGAGATCTCAAAATTAATCACATTGTCATTTCTGAATTGTCTTTAACCATTCATACTCATGACAGCAAAACCCTTCAAAATTGCATATTTAGTGAGTCTTGAGGATACATTCAACTTTCAACTGATTTTTTTTTTCACTTGTTTTTTTTTTTACCCCTTCATTTTGAAATGACTTAAGAGGACCCAATGGAATTCCTTAAATCTCTGATTATTTTTGTCATTGATATATTGGTTATATGTTATGTGCTGGTGCTCAGGAACCATTTTACATTCACTTTTTCATTAAATCTACAAAATAACCTAAAGTAAAACTGCCATTATTCTATATCAAATTTAAATAAAAGCATTATGGAGATTATGTGACTTAAATGAGGTTAAATAGTTAATAAATGATAGAATTAAGTATAAAACTTCAGAGGAACATGGTGTTAAACATTATATCACTCACATTATTTTAACATCAACAATACAAAGTGAAAATATTTCATTGTCAATAAATAATACATTGAGATATGTATCATTGTTATAAAAGAATAATATTTGGTACTACAGGTGTAATAACATTCATTTCACTGGCCCTCTACTCTGAAGCTTTTAAAGTGTTTCATGTATTTCCTCATAAATGGTACTGTCATTAATATTCTTACATTTAAATCTTTGCACTCATTGAGCAAGATTTAAATAAGTTAAAATACTTTATGAAAGTTATAGCACATACTCATTTTAGTTTTTAAACACACATAAATATAGACATATACATTTTCAAATTCACCTACATACATAGTTGTAAAAATATTTATTGCCAACAATAATACCACAGTCTATTTCTTCATGCACCTTCCAAATCTTCATATTGTATGTTTCTATGTATATAAATCTAGGAGCTCTGGTAGCATAGTGGCTAAAGCACTTGACTGCTAACCAGAAGGCTGG
>NW_006922275.1:836463-840240 GCF_000298275.1 Orycteropus afer afer | reverse complement strand
ATATTTATGTCATAAATATTTTTACAGTTTTGATAGATGAAGAACATATTGACCACATGGTTTCCAAAATATATCCTGGTAACTCTCAGTGTAAACAAAGAACACAGATATTTTAAAGTGGCATATAAAATGAGATGCCCATAGTCTAGAGTGAGTAAAATAATACATATGACAACAGGAAGGAAAATCAGATATTTTTAATTTATCCTTTTGTTTTCTGCCACAGAAATCAGACTTTTATATACACATCAATGGGTCCTCATGTTCCCTGGCTTAATGTTGCATTTGTCCAATGGCGAACACTAGGAGATGGAAGGACTGAGTGGCATAAGGATATTCATTCCCTTGGCTCTCTTCCTCTGAGATTTCTGTAACTTGTCTGCATTCCTCTAATAAAGTCCCCAACATTTCTCAAAATGGCCTTCTCTTCAAGCCACTCACATTCAGGTTTCAATTACTATTCATTCCACTTTATGTGTTTTTCTATGAGTATATAGATAGAGTTATAGATCTGAGCTCTGGTAGCGTAATGCCTAAGGCATTTGACTGCTAACCAGAAGGCTGGTGGGTTTGGACCACCTCCTTGGAAGGAAGGTTGGGCAATCTACTTCTGCAGTGATACTGCCTTGGAAACCCAAGGAGGGGTCGCTATGAGTTGAGTCCAACTTGATGGCATATAATAACAACAGTATTGTTATAGATATAGATATGGATGATATGGATATTGACAGAGATATCAATATAGATATAGATGATATAGATATGGATATAGATATAGATGATATAGATAAACTTGTTGGGATTTTAATAGGAATTGTGCTAAACATATATCTCTATTTGGTGAAAATCAATATCTTTACTATGTTGAGTCCTCCAGTCCATGAACACTTCATGTTTCTCTATTTATTTAGATCTTAAATTTCTATCAGCAGTGTGTATTTATCAACATATAACTCCTGAATACGTGTTACTACATTTTCACCAAATATCTCAGTTTTTTAAGTGACCTTATTGAATGCAAAGGCATTTTACTTTGTGGATAATAACAAAGTATAGATAATTTGCAAAGAATGGGAATTGCAGATCATGAGGAAATTGTATATAAACTAAATGGTAGTCCTTTCTTTAAACAGAATAAGTAGTAATGCATTGCTTAAAATCAGAAAATGTGTGCTTCATGGTTCTATCTTTTCACCATACTTATTTAATGTGTATGCTGAGCAAATATTCTGAGAGGTTGGAGGATACAAACAAGAATGTGGCATCAAGATTTGAGGGAGACTGATTAAAAACCTGAGATATATAGATAACACAGCCTTGCTTGCTGAAAGTGTAGAAGACTTGAAGCGGTTGCTGATGAAGATCAAACACTATAACCTGCAGTATATATTACATCTCAACAAAAACCCTTACAACTGGACAATGAAGCAACATCACAATAAATAGGGAAAAAATTAAAGTTGTCAAGGATTTCCTTCGATTTGGATCTCTAATCATTGCTCATGGAAGCAGCAATCATGAAATCAAACAACATATTGCATTGAGCCAATCTGCTGCAAAAGACTTCTTTAAAGTGTTAAAGGGCTAAGAGTCACTTTGAAGACTAAGGTGCACCTGACCCAAGACATGATATTTTCAATAACTTTATATGCATGTGACAGCTGGAGAATGAATAAGGAAGACAAAAGAACATTGAAGCATTTGAATTGTGGTGCTGGGAAGGAATATTGAAAATACCATTGGATTGCCAGGCCAACAAAGAAATCTGTCTTGGAGGAAGTAGAGCCAGAATGGTCTTTAGAAGTGAGAATGGCTAGACTTCATCACTTCTACTTTGGTCCTGTTGTCAGAAGGGAACAGTCCCTGAAGAAGAATATCATTCTTGGTAAAGTAGAGGGTCACTGAAAAAGGAGAAGACGCTCAACCAGGTGGATTGACACACCTCTCTGAGTTTAACCTGTGTGGGATTTTCTCACCTTCCTGAATCTGTAGATGTATGTCTCTTACCAAATTTGGAAAGTTTTCTTCCATTATTTCTTCAAGTGTTTTTTTAGTTCCTACTACCTCCTTCTTCCCTGGGATTCAGAGGACACAGGTTTGTGAATTCTGGGATTTGTTGTTGTTTAGTGGATTGTTTTCTCTCAAGTTTGGGTAATTTCTGTTTTGTAATTCAGTCCATTCATTCTTTCCTTTGCCGACTCCTTTCTTCTGGTGAGATCATTCAATGGGCTTTTTTATTCAGTTATTTTATTTTTAAGTTATAATATTTTCATTTTGTTTCTGTTTATGTTTATTTCTTTGCCACAACATTTTATTTTGTTTAACTGAGCCCTTTTTGTTTGTTTCAAATTTCATTTGTTTTAATTTGTTTCAAGTGTGTTTGTCATTGCTCTTTAAAATGTTTTTATTATGACTTCTTTAAAGTCATTGTCTGATAATTTTAACACCTCTATTATCTTAACATTAACATCCCTTAGTTTCCTAGGTATTATTATGATGAGTGATTTTCAAGTGAAACATGGACATTTGCAAAGTATGTCCTCTGACTCTATATCTCACTTAAAAGTTAGTTGTGACTAACTTTTTCTGGCTAGGTGAAGGTGCTGTGACCTTGTTACTGCCAAGGGGACAATAAGTCTAAGATCCCCACTTGACCTCTGTTGGTTTCCAGCATGGAGGCACATTGTTACTGTTGAGTGCCCTGATTCCCCGTATGGATTCCACTGACATTATGGTGAGGGTGGTCTCTTTATCACAGGGGAACTCTCCTCTGATACCACTTATTTTTATAGTTTGGTAGTAACCCCTCTAGAAACCAGGTTTCCTCTTGTTCTTCAGTGACACTACACTGGTTGCCACAATACTCATTAAGAGGAATAAACTCTCTATGAGGCTTTTTTGTTACCATATGGTCAATTTTTGGGGACATCTCATTGCAATCACATAAATATAGATGTTTAGGCTGTCCACTTGGCCTTTGTTGGCCTGGAAGTAATAGGGTCACAGATTTTTGCTTTGGTGTTTGACTTAAGATGAAAAATTTTGTTTAAATTTTTCTGTCTTGTTATGTAGCCTTTTTCCTAATCTTTTGACTAGATAGAGCAGACTTTGTAGGGTAGGAGGACTTTTTTTTCTCTACACGTATGGTTAATTCCAGGTTGTCAGCTTCTTCACTTCTGCTTCAATTCTGAGATATAGGCAACAACAACAGAACAAAAAGGAAACTCATAACCATGATATTACTTAGGTCTCAAGATTCATAGTCAATTGACTTGCTACTTTCCAGTTTATAGAATCTCTCTGAACTGATTAAAAGCCAGGAAGCCAGAGAGAAGAGCAATCAGCCGAAGGGATTAGGTGAGGAGAAGAAACTCAGGCCCACCCAGAGTAGCAGGATGGAAGAGCAAGAGAAAGGGGATAAAAGCCAGGAACCTGGACAGAAGAGCAGTCAGCCCAGGGTTACAGGTGAGGAGAGACAACTCAGGAACGCTCAAAGTAGCAGGCTGGAAGAGCAGGAGAAAGGGGATAAAAAGCCAGGAAGCCAGAGAAAGGTACAGTCAGCCACAGGGGCCCAGGTGGTGTGATACGAGAGGTCTCCAACAGCAAAACAAACTTCTATGTCAGTTTGTCCTACTGTGGTGACATGTAGACATGAGTTTTGAGGCTGAGCCTCTGGTATTTAAAACCCAGAGAGATGCACCTAGTGCACAGGTAACAGCCCAGCTTATAGACTGAGACAGACTAGGAAGAAGGAAGAGGCCATCCACTTCTCAAAGA
>NW_006922275.1:819920-833118 GCF_000298275.1 Orycteropus afer afer | reverse complement strand
GGCTGTGATGATGGGCTCAAGTATAGCAGGGATTGTGGGGCTGGCGCGGGATAGGGCAGTGTTTCGTTCTGCTGTGCATGGGGTCGCTATGAGTCAGAAACGACTCGACGGCACTTAAAAACAACTCTGAACTTCAAATATTGAAAAAATACAAGTAAAATATTCTAATTGGTATAAAAATCTCCAAAAGATAAATGTAAAAAAAGTTTTATTCATTTATTGAAACTTGGAGCATTGGTAAAGCACTTGGCTGATTAATTACTAAGAGGTCAATGTTTGAACCCACCAGAGGATCCACAGGAAGAACATGTGGCAGTCTGTTTCCATAAATTTTCCATTTGAAAATCTATGTTGTTGTTGTTGTTATGTGCTGTCGAGTTGGACCCAACTCATAGCGACTCTCCTTGGATTTCCGAGGTAGTATCACTGTGGAAGTAGATTGCCCCATCTTCCTTCTGAGTAGTGGCTGGTGGGTTTGAACTGCCAGCCTTCTGGTTAGCAGTCAAGTGCCTTAGACACTATGCTACCAGAGCTTCCTTGAAAATCTATAGGGTAGTTCTATTCTGTCACAGTGGGTAGTATTTGACTCAATGGCAATGGATTTGTTTGTGCATTTTGTTTTTGGATTATATTAAAAATATTGAAATCCATTGATTTCTTACTTGATTGCAAGGAGCAAATTTTAAAACCAAGAGAAAAGTAATAGCCTAATTCTTAACTTTTTTTTTTTTTTTCTGAGTAGGCAGAGTATTGAAATGAAAAATTAATGTCATGATTTAGTATTCACAACCAACAACCAAGGACATATTTCTTCCATCTAGATTTATGGTAACTTTGTGAGGTGAATTTTTTTCTTTTTTTTTAGTTATGATTGCCATAAAGAACAAGTAAAACAATAAACTACATTTGTACCTAAACCTTTTAATTTCTTTACCACAAAGTATCAAGCAATATTCACAAAAATAATGCCATATATAACACCACGTCTAACAATATAGTAAGAGTAAATAAGATTTTGGTACCATGAATACATTAAATAAATCCAAAAAATGGTCATACTTCTTATTTTTACTTTCTATTTTTATATAGGGTTTTATAATGCCCCTTTTATTACCATACCCAACAACTAGAAAAACTCACTGCCATCGAATTGTTTCTGACTCCGAGCAACTCCTATTGTGTTTCTGAGGTGGTATAGCATGACAGAAGTAGATTGCCCCATCTTCCTTCCAAAGAGTGACTGGTGGGTTTGAACCACCCCCATTCTGGTTAGCAGTCAAGTGCCTTAGGCACTACACTATCAGAGCTCCCTTAGACACTAGTGGATACTAAAAAAAAAAAAAATCACTGCCAGGGAGTCGACTCATAGCAACCCTTCCTTGGGCTTCCAAGGTGATATCTATACAGAAGTTGATTGCCCAATCTTCTTTCTGAGGAGTGGCTGGTAGGGTTGAAACGCCAGTCTTCTTGTTAGCAATCAAATGCCTTAGGCACTATGCAACCAGAGCTCCCATACACTAGTGGAGATAGATAGATAGATAGATAGATATAGATTTTACAGAAGAATTGTATAACCATTATACACACACACACACACATATATATACCAAAACCAAACACACTGCCATTGAGTCAAGCCCAACTCACAGCATCCCCCTTTGGGTTTACGAGGCAGCAAAACTGTGCAGAACTAGATTGCTCAGTCTTCCTTCCACAGATATATATATATATATATATATATATACACACACACACACACACACACATACATATATATATATATATACACACACATACATATACATATATATATACACACGCACATATATATAATCAGGGATATATATATGTGTATGTAAAATTTATATGTGTGTGTGTGTGTGAGATGCTTGAAAAGTGTACTGATAATGATATATAAGTAAAATATTTTGAAGACACTCTGTTGTAGGCCATATGATTGCTAGCTGTTTTCTGAAGCTGCAAAGTTTATGTATAGAAATAGTGATATAAATCAAGATTTGAAGTGCATGCTTTAGGAGGGAAGCTTTTTATCAGTTTATACCTGATCAGTAAAATCTGTGCAACTTAAAATCCACTGAATCTACAAACACATAACCAGTTGAATTGTGTACTTGTTTTATGATCCCAGAGGTTGAATGTGTTTCAGAAGTTGATAATATCACATCATTTTCAAATAGCCACAAAGCATTTGGTCATGTGTCAAGATTAGGAAAGAACCTGTAAAGACTTTTGTTATTTGACAAACCAATTCTAAGCTATGTTTCATCTTTTAATAATATGAAAAAGGCATTGCAGTCAAATATAATTCTAATAAATGTAACACAAATATTTCATTCCAAACAACATCCAGTTACTGCCAAACTTGTACAATGAAGGTTTTTTAATATAAAGCTCAAAATATGTTTGTGAAACTTCAAGTCTATCAGTTGCTATGGCCCTACAGTGTTTAACACATCTCCATGGCAGCTAAATAGAAGGCCAAAACCAAGTTAAAGTGACCATTTGAAAATCACAAACCATGCACTTTTCTCATAGTCTTCAATGCATTATCAAGAAAGATAACTTTTTAATACTAGATATTTATACTAGGTGATGTTTCTATTACAATATATATTTAATAGACCTAATGAATGAGAAAAATTTTCAATTTCCATATATGTCAGAGTTCTTTCTGTAGTCTTGAAAAACTATAAAATAAATAAATAATTTATATAATTGTTTTCCTTAATGCATTTATGGAAAACTATATTTGGGCCCATGCAATAATGGTTAATCATCTGCATTTGGTAGCTTCCTCCATCAGTAAGTATTGCATTGGACAAGTATAAAAAATTTCCACTCATTTTATTACAGGATCATATGCTATGACTCAGAATCTACTCCATGGCACCTAACAAAAACTATATATATGCTTTTCATCAAAATGCATGGCAGTGACAGATGTGGGTATATTCTTTACTTGCAGAAGACAGAGCATCAGATAATCTACATATCATGAGCCACACTGAAGCAGTCATTGCTTCTTAAATTTTGTCCTGTAATTTATGCTATGACTAGTGCCTAAGGCATTTATTTGACTGCTAATCAGAAGGCTTGTGGTTCAAACTCACCAGCCACTCCTCAGAAAGAAGGTTGGGCAATCTACTTCCATAGTGATACTGCCTCAAAACCCAAGGAGGGGTCGCTATGAGTTGGATCCGACTCAAAGACAATGGGGCTGAAGAGGGATTTATGCTATGGTCATCTCCATAGTAAGGCATAAACATAGAATGAATCTCTGAGGTTACATTCAAGGGAATCATTACATCCATTTTAAAAGATTGTGTTTAACAGAGAACTTATAGTGAATGGTTACTTAATTATTTCAATTAAATTATGTGATTAAAGAACTTTCCTGAATTCCCACTTCATTTTTCTACCTATTTATGCCTGTCCTATCTGTCCTTTTTTCCTTTCTCTCTTATCTGTCCAAGGCCATCTCTAAGATAAGAGTTCCCTCGTAGACTATTTATTTCCTCAGTTATCTCAAAATGTTGACACAGTACAGGAGGAAAATTACCATGGAGTTAAACATTGTGAGCAAACATTACATTATAAGTGTTAAAATAACTAATCTTTTCAAGATTTCAAAGAGTTAATGAAGAATCATTTCTCAAAAATAAAATAAAATAAGACCTATATTGTATTGGGATTTTGATTTAATTCGACTGCATCTGTGGAAATAGGCTCAATATCTTCAGTCAAAACAAAGCCAGGAGCTGACTGTGGAACAGACCATCAACTGTATACATATGCAAGTTCAAGTTGAAGCTGAAGACAATCAAAAAAAGTCCACAAGAGCCAAAATATGACATTGATTATATCCCTCCTGAATTTTGAATTTATCATCTACAGAATAGATTTGGTGCATTGAACATCAGTGACCAAAAACCAGAGGTATCATGGAATGACATCAAGAACCTAAGCCATGAAGAAATAAAAAGGTCTTTAAAATCACAGGAATGGGAGGGGAGAAGAGTGCATTATGATTAGGGACACTAATCGGGGTGTGAAATCAAATGTACACAAACAGTTGAATGTGAAACAAATTTGGTCTGTAAATTTGCACCCAAAGCACAATTTAAAAAAAAGAAAAGGTCAGAGAAGAAGAAAAGACCAAAATGGATGTGAAAATAGATTGATTGGAGAGTAGCTAAAGCAACGGGAAGAATCAACAAGATAAAAGAGCTGAACAGAAGATTTCAAAGAGAATCTCAAGAAGACAAACTCAATTTTCATAATGAATGTTCAAAGACCAGGAGTTGGAGAACCAAAAGGGAAGAACATGCTCAGCATTTCTCAAGTTGAAAGAATGGAAGAAAAAATTCAAGCCTCGAGTTGCAATATTGAAAGATTCTATGGGCAAAGTATTGAATGGTACAGGAAACATCAAAAGAAGATGGAAGGAAAACACAGAATCACTGTGCCAAAAATAATTGGTCAATATTCATCCATTTTAGGAGGTGGCGTAGGATCAAGAATCAATGGTATTGAAGGAAGAAGTCAAGGCTGCACTGAAGAAATTGGAGAAAAACAAGGGTTCAGAAATTGACAGAATACACACTGAGATGTTTCAACAAATGGATGCCCCACCAGAGGCACTCACTTGTATGCCAAGAAATTTGGAAGACAGCTACCTGGCCAACTGACTGGAAGAAATCCATATTTGTACCCATTCCAATGAAAGGTGATCCCACACAATGTGGAAATTATCAAAACCGTATCATTAATATCACATGCAAGTAAAACATTACTGACGATAATTCAAAAATGGTTGCAGCAGTATATTGACAGAGACCTTCCAGAAACACAGGCTGGATTCAGCAGAGGACATGGAATGAGGGACATCATTCCTGATGTCAGATGGATGTTGGCTCAAAGCAAAGAATACCAGAAAGATGTTTACTTGTGTATTATTGACCATGCAAAAGCATTCAGTTATGTGTATCATAACAAATTAAGGATAACATTGAGAACAATGAGAATTCCAGAACACTTATTTGTGCTCATGAGGAACCTGTACATAGACCAAGAGGTTGTTATTAGAACAGAACATGGAAATACTCCATGGTTTAAAATCACAAAGGGAGTGAGTCAGGGTTGTATCATTTCACCATACTTATTCAATCTGTGCTGAGCAAACAATCTGAGAAAATGGACTATATGAAGAAGAGTGTGGTATCAGGATTAGAGGAAGACTCATTAATAATCTGTGATATGCAGATGACACAACTTTTCTTGCTGAAAGTGAGGATGACTTAAAGCACTTACTGATGAAGAATAAAGACCACAGTCTGCAATATGGATTAAATCTCAACATAAAAAAAAGAAAAAACCTCACAACTGGGCCAATAAGCAGCATCACAATAAATGGAGAAAAGATTGAAGTTGTCAAAGATTTCATATTACTTGATTCCACAATCAACACCAATGGAAACAGCAGTTAAGACATCACACAAAGTATTGCACTGGGCAAAACTGTTGTAAAAGGCCCCTTTCGAGTACCGAAGAGCAAAGATGTCTCTTTGGTGACTAAGGTGTACCCTAAAACAAGTAACAGTATTTTCAATCACCTCATACGCATGTGAGAGCTGGACAATGAATAAGGAAGACCAAAGAAAAGTTGATGCTTTTGAGTTGTGGTGTTGATGAAGGATACTGAAAGTACCATGGACTACCAGAAGAACTAACACATCTGTCCTGGAAAAGTGCGGCCGGAATACTCCTTAGAAATGAGAATGGCTAGACTTCATTTGATCTACTTTGGTCATGTTGTCAGAAGGGATCATTCTCTGGAGAAGGATATTATGCTTGGTAAAGTGGAAGGTCAGCAAATAAGGGTAGGCCCTCAACGAGATGGATTAACAAAGTGGCTCCAATGATGGGCTGAGGTATAGCAAGAATTGTGAAACTGGCATAGGGTGTGGCAGTATTTTGTTCTGTTGCACAGGGTTGCTATGAGTTGGAGCCCTCTCTATGACACCTAATAACAACAACAACATTCTATATTCACCCAACCTGTTCCCTATACTTGATGTTCTCTGACATTTGAACTTTTCATTTATTTGCATTACTATTACCTGCCAGGTACCTGGTGGAATTTGATAGTGAAAACCCTGATATAAATCAAGCTTAGTCCGTCGGTCACTTAGAGTCTGTTCATAAGAGAAGGCACAAAGAGATTTGTACTGTCTTTGTTAAATTTAAAAATGAATTTTTAAATTACCTGAAATGAATTTTTAAGAGTAAGGATTGTGGTTTTATGCTGATATTAGAAGGCTTATCTTACCCTAAAAGTAGCTCATAGTACTTGGTATTGTTTTATTTTTATAAAATTGAATGGTAGCACTACTTAATCTGAACCTTGGTATACATAGCCTTTGTGAAACAAAAAAATGGGTGGAAAAAAATTTCTCTAGTTTATCACTTGCCAACAACTGGCTAAGATTATATTATCCATCATGGCATCAACCAGGAAATTTGCAGATGCAAATGGAACATATACTAAAGTATAAATTCAAGCATCTTAATTTCAAAAGCTATAAAAAAGACCAGTGACTGAAGATCAGATGAAATGTGGGAAAACATCGACATTATAAATTAAAAAAAAAAGCAAAGGTCATTTACAAGAAAAAAAAAAAAAATGGATATCAGAGGGGATTCTGAAACTGGCTCTGGAATTGGGAGCTCTGGTAGCATAGTGGCTAAGACACTTGCCTGCTAACCAGATGGCTGGCGGTTCAAACCCCCCAGCCACTCCTCGGAAGGAAGGTTGGGCAATCCTACTTCCGTAGTGATACTGCCTCGGAAACCCAAGGAGGGGTCGCTATGAGTCGGGGCCGTCTCGACGGCACATAACAACAACAACAACAAAACAAATGAAAGAAATGATGAAGTAAAAGAGCTGAACAGAAAATTTCAAAGGGTACGTCAAGAAGGAAAAACAAGGAAAAGTAAAGTATTATAATGAAATAGGCAAAGACTTGGAGTTAGAAAATCAAAAGGTAAGAACATAATGAGCATTTCTCAAACTGACAGAAACAAAGAAAAAATTCAATCCTTGAGTACTGAAAGATTCTATGGGCAAAATACTGAACAATGTAGGAAGCATCAAAAGAAGATAAAAACAATACATTGTACCAAAGAGAAGTGTTCAGTATTCAGCTATCTCAGGAGGTAGTATATGATCAAGAAGTTGAAGGAAGTAGCCCAAGATGTTCTGAAGGAACTGGCAAAAAGCAAAGCTTCAGGTATTGATGGAATTCTAATTGAAATATTTCAATAAATAGGTAAAAAACTGGAAGGGCTCATTCATCTATGCCCAGAAATTTGGAAGAAAGCTACCAAGCCAAACTGACAGTTATGCATTGCCAGTTCCAAAGGTGATCCAACAGAATGAGGAAATTAACATACCATATCATTAATATTGCACAAAAGCAAATTTTTGCTGAAAATAATTTTAAAAATTGTTGAAGCAGTAAATTGGGAAATGCCGGAAATTCAAACCAGAATCAGAAGAGAACATGGAAGAAGGGATAGCATTACTTAGATGAGATTGATTTTAGCTGAAAACAGAGAATACAAGAAAGATGTTTAACTGTTTCATTGGCTATGCAAAGGCATTTGACTGTGTGGATCCTAACAAATTATTAATAACATTGTAAAGAATGGAATTCCAGAACACTTAATTTTTCTCATGAGGAACCTGTACACAGATCAAGAGACAGTCTTTTAGGAAAGATGTGCATCAGGGTTGTATTCTTTCACCATATTTATTTGATTAGTATGCTGAGCAAATAATCTAAGAAGTTAGACTTTATGAAGAGCATGGCATCAGAATTGGGGAAAAATTCATTAACAGTTTGCAGTATGAAGATGACACAACTTGCTTGCTGAAAGTAAAAAGACTTGAAGCACTTACTGAGGAAGACTGAACACTACCATCTTCAGTATGAAGGCTGATCATGAAGAAACTAAACATAAAGAAAACTAAAATCTCCACAACTGGTGATAACTGGATAATCTCATGATAACCGGAGAAAAGCTTGCATTTGTCATGGATGTCATTTTACTGGATCCACAATCAAGGCCTATGGAAGCAGAAATCAAGAAAACAAAGAGAATATTGCTTTGGGCAAATCTGCTGCAAAAGTATTCTTTAAATTGTTAAAGAGCAAACATGCTATTTTGAAGACTAAGGTGCAGCTGATCCAAGCAATGCCTAGTTTCAATCACCTCATATACATGTGAAAGCAGGACAATAAATAAAGAAATCAGAGGAAGAAAAATTGGTGCATTTGAAATTTAGTGTTGATGAAGGATATTGAATATACCATAGAATGACAGAAGAATGAACAAATATGTCTTGGAAAAAGTAGAGGGCATGCTCCTTAGAAGCAAGGATGGTGAGATTTTATCTCCTGTATTTTGGTTAGGTTAAGAGGATGGATCAGTCCCTGGAGAAGGATATAATACTTAGTAAAGTAAAGAGTCAAAAAAAAAGCAGAAGACCTTCAAGGAGATGAATTGACACAATGGCTGCAACAATGAGTTCAAATGTAGCAAGAACTGTGAGGATGAGCAGTACCAAGCACTGTTTACTGTTTCATTCGGTTATACTTGGTGTTGCTATGATTCTGAACCAAATCAACAGCACCTAACAACAAAAACAACATAGAAAGATTTAGGTTATTCTACTGCGGGTGGTTTTAATATATTCTTAAGTTTTTAAAGACTCAAAAAGTCATTGCCTTGAGTCGGACCCAAATCAGGGTGATCCCTCTTTGGGTGATGCAGTAACTCTACAGAAGTAGACTGTCCAATCTTCCTTCTAAGGAGTGGCTAGTCGGTTTCAACCACCAGTCTTCTGGTTAGCAGTCAAATGCCTTAGGCACTACAATGCCAGACCTCCTATTTTAAAGACTAAGATAATGAAAAGGAGCTCTGGTGACTCAGTGCCTAAAGCATTTGACTGCTAACCAGAAGGTTGGTGGTTCACACTCCGTGGAAGGAAGATGGAGCAATCTACTTCCATAAAGACTTACTGCCTCAGAAACCCAGTGGGTGTCACTATGGGTTAGAATCAACTCAATGACAGTGAATTTGGTTTAGTTTAATTTAGGATAATGGGACTTGTAGAAGCTAGGCATGGCCATATATTATGTGTTAATCAATTTATGACCTTGGCCACATATTATCAGTTTGATGTTTCCATGGTATTTTCATAACAAGCAAAATTGACTCTCCACTTTCAAGTCCATAATTATATGATGGAAGTCTATTTTAAATAATAAATAAATAATTCGATATTTCTTATAAAAACCTGAATTCTAATTTTAATATATCTGTTGTTGTTACGTGCCATCAACTTGGCACGACTAAGAGCAACCCCTCCTTGGGTTTATGAGGCGGTATCACTATGGAAGTAGATTTCCCAACCTTCCTTCTGAGGAGTGGCTGGTGGGTTTAAGCCACTAGCCTTCCAGTTAGCAGTCAAGTGCCTTAGACACTACGCTACCAGAGCTCCCTTAATGTTGTTGTTATTTGTGTCGAGTCGGCCCCAACTCATAGCGACCCCTCCTTGGGTTTCCGAGGCAGTATCACTACGGAAGTAGGATTTCCCAACCTTCCTTCCAAGGAGTGGCTGGTGGGTTTGAACCGCCAGCCTTCTTGTTAGCAGTCAAGTGCTTAGAGTGCTTAGGCACTATGCTACCAGAGCTCCCTTAATATCTCTACATAAATAAAATTAATCAAAAGTGCATGTAATTATTTTACACCATTGTGATAAAATTCTATCAAAATAATCCAAAGTCCAATTTACATGACTTCATTATCTGATAATTGTGGACACAGAAGGTAATGTAAGTTTGCAACCATGCCATAGAATATTGTAAGAGAGGACTTTGTTTATGACTTAAACTGAGCGTTGGTGTATTTCATCATGTAAAAGTTAATAATCCAAATTATTTCATCCTCTAGTCCCAGAGATGATTTCCACTTGGGAAATTTATTATCTCTTTGTTTTAAAAATACCTAATTTTTATATTGCATTATTATTAAAAAAAAAAGGATTATTTTATCAATACTAGTAATTCATTTTTTTATAATTTAAGTGAGATAATTAAGTTAAGACTTTTGTTGTTCCTACTGTTGGACATCAATGACCATCACCATTACAAATATACTCACTATGAGTAACAATGTAATCAGTAGAGTTTATATCAATGATTATGGAGGAGGTATTTATATTAGGTATAAAATATATTGACCAAGACATGTTAAATCTTATGATATATTTTTGTTGCTTAAAATTATGCTTTTGAATGTAAACCATGTAGTCCATCTGAGCTCTGCATATAAATGTGTTTTAGTATCATATAATGAAATAATTATGAATTTTGAAACCAGTGAAGCATGGATATAGTCCCTATGTCTCTTTTAAAAACACTTGTTTTAGACAGTTCTATCTCAGTATCAATTTAATCATTGTTGAATCAACAGTTTTCTTGGAAAGATTAGAGGAAATAATATATGTTTAAGCTTGTAGTACAGTGACTGACATAGTCAAACCTAAAAAAAAAAAAAAAAAAACTACTGCTTGTGGTGTTCCTTTGTTTTCTTTTCCTGTATTATGCAAATAATTGTTTTCTTTCTTCACTTTGTCTATACAGATGTCATTATTCATGGTGTTACAAGCTAATCAAGTTCTCTTTGAATAAATAATACATTTTCATGATTAAAGCATTCATAAAATAAAATGAGATGTTTCAGAGTTATGTCACATAATTTTTGTGTTTTCCTAAAAAGGAAAGAATGCATTTTGGCATCATGATTAAAAGTAAGCTCCTTAAGTTAAGATTTCCTTGGTTCAAATGCTGATTCCAACACACCTTAGTCATGACCTTCAGCTTCACACATTTCCAAAGTTTAAATATTCCTATAGCAAAACGATAATAATATACAGTGAAACCTGGGAAAATCAGAACCTGTGTGAGGGAGAAACCTATCAAAGAAGGAAAACTCAAATTTTTCCATTACTAAAAAGCCTGAGAAATGTTGTTAGACTACTTTCTGCCAAAGGCAGACATTTTTTGAGAATGAGAAAAATAAAGCAGTCCCATTGACGTCTAGCTCTCACAGGTTTTACTGTAATAACTAATTAATAGGATAATTGTCAAGAATAAATGCAATAAACCATAAAAAAAATCAGCAGAAAAGAATCCAATTAAAGACCAATCCATATTACCTTGATATTATGTACCAGACAGACATTGTGCTATTTTCAGTGATTGTGCTATTATGTTATCAAAGCAAAGTACTTTGTAAGTCATAGAAATTAGGAAACAAGAACATCAAATACACTTTTATATTTACCATAATGGGAAAAAGGCAGGGAACAATGTTGCTGCTGTTACATGCTGTCAAGGTGTGTCCAGCCAATAGCTGTCCCATATAGAACAGAATGAAATATTGCCAAATACTTTGTCATCCTCATAAGCTTTGCTATTTTTTGAGCCCATTGTGGTAGCCACTGTCTGATTCCATTTCATTGAAGACCTTTCTCTATTCCACTGACTTTCTACATTAGCAAGCACAATGTTCTCCAGGAACTCGTCCCACTTGATAGCATGCCCAAAGTAAGAGATGAAGTCTCACCATCCTCCCCTCTAAGGAGCATTCTCTGTATACTTTTTCCAAGAAAGATTTGTTTGTTTTTCTAGCAGTCCACAGTATGTTCAATATTCTTCATGAACACCATAATTCAAAAACATCAATTCTTTTCCGTCTTCCCTATTCATTGCCCACCTTTCACATGCATATCAGATGATTGAAAATACCATGACTTGGGTCAGGCACACATTAGTCCTCAAAGTAATACATTTGCTTTTTAACATGCAACAGTTTTGCCCGGCGATACATGTGGTTTGATTTCTTGCCAACTCCTTCCATGGTGTTAATTGTGGATCCAAGTAAAATGAAACCCTTGATAATTTCAATCTTTTTGCTGTGGTTGTGAGTATTTTGTCTTCTTTATTGAACTGTAATCCACACTGAAGGCTATGGTCTTTGACCTTCATCACTAAGTAATTAAGTCCTCTTCACTTTCAACAAGCAAAGTAGTGCCTTCTGCATATCACAGGTTGTTAATAAGTCTACCTTCTATCATGATGCCGTGTTCTTCTTCATATAGTCCAGCTTCACAAATTATTGGCACAGCATACAGACTGAATAAATATGATGAAAGGATGCAACCTTGATACACAGCTTTTCTAATTTTAAAATATGTAGTATTCCATTTTTCTGTTAGAAACACTGACTATTGTTCTGTATATAGGTTCCACATGAGCACAATTAGATGTACTGGAATTCTCATTTTTCACAATATTATCTACAATTTGTTATGATCTGCACATAGTTGAATACCTTTGTATAGTCAATAAAACACAGTTAAACACCTTTCTAGTATTCTCTTCTTTCAGTCAGGGTATATCTGACACCGGTGATGATACCCTTACTCCACATACTTTTCTAAATGTGGCTTGAATTTCACTCAGTTCCCTGTCTCTGCACTGCTGGAACCATTTTGGAATTATTTTCAGCAATTTTTTTACTTGTGTATGATATATTAATGACATTGTTTGATAATTTCCACTTTCTGGTGGACCACTTTTCCTTGGAATGAGTGCAAATATGGATCTCTTCCAGTCAATTGGCCAGGTAGCTGTCTTCCAAACTTCTTGGCATTGTTGAGTGAGTGATTCCAGCATTGCATGTATTTGTTGAAACATCCTAATTGGATTATGACAATACCTGGGCCTTGTTTTTCATGAATGGTTTCAGTGCAGCTTGTAATTCTTCCTTCAATTCCATCAGTTCTTGATTTTATATTGCCTCCTGAAACGATTGAACACTGAACAATTCATTTGGGTCCACTGACTCTGTGTATTCCTTCTGTCTTCTTTTGTTGCTGCCTGCATCATTCAGTGAGAGCTCTGGTGGCCTGGTGTCTAAAGCATTTGACTGCTGACCAGAAGGCTAGCAGTACAAACCTATTAGCCACTCCTAGGAAGAAAGAGGGGAGCTCTGGTAGCATACTGGCTAAGACACTTGCCTGCTAACCAGATGGCTGGCGGTTCAA
>NW_006922275.1:805377-819735 GCF_000298275.1 Orycteropus afer afer | reverse complement strand
AAAGGAGGGGTCACTATGAGTTGAACTGAGTTGATGGCAGTGAGTTTTGTGTTTGGTTTTATCACTCAATATTTGCCCATACAATCTTTCAATATTGCAATGTGAGCTTGAATTTTTTTCCTCAGTTCTTTCAGCTTGAGAAATACTAAACATGTTCTTTCCTTTTGGTTTTCTAACTCCAGGTCTTTGTACATTCAATTATAGTATTTTACTTAGCCTCCTTGAGTCACTGTGTGAAATCTTTTACCCAGCTCTTTTGCTTTATAATTTCTTTCACCTGCTTTAGCTGTTATGCTCAAGAAGAAGTTTCAGAGTCTCCTCTGACATCCATTTTTGTCTTTTCTTTCTTCATATTTCATTCTTCTTATTTGATGTCCTTGATATCAAACTAACCTTCTGATTAGCAGTCAAGTATCTTGGGCACTGCACCACCAGAACTCCCAATAGAAGAGGCATATATTCTAGGCTTGGTGGTCAAGAAAGAGATACATGTCTTAGCATGTATATGAAAGATAAATAGGAGTAATCCTCATCAGATGGAAAGCTATGCATTTATTTGCCCTAAAATTTAGAAAAGACAGTTGAAAATATTACACATCGAAAACATAGTATTTGTTAAGAGCTATTAATTTAGTGGCGTAGTGCCTAAGGCACTTGGCTGCTAACTAGAAAGCTGGTGGTTCAAACACACCAGCCACTCCTCAAAAGGAAGGTTAGGCAACCAACTTCCATAGTGATACCACCTCAGAAACCCAAGGAGTGGTCACTATGAGTCGGGTCTGACTCAACAGCACATAACAACAACAACAACAACAACAATTATGTAGTTGATGTATTCAAAATGTTAATTTAGGGCCATCTCTAATTCCAATTTAATATATAAGGTCTGCGTCTATCACTTCATACTCTTTCTGAGATGAAGGCACACACCTCTATTTTTAGTTAAAAATTTTGAATCTTTGCTTCCTTCTTACCAATTATTTTCTTACTTGTTTATGCTCATGTAGTAAAATGACTAACCGGCTTAGCAAAACACATTTTGGCTAAGTCTAATCTTACCCCTTTGTTTCCCTATTGTCTATTTAAAATTCCATGAGGGGTGCACTAGGCTTAATGTGAACTTCTTTCTGGTAATTGTCTCTATAATACAGCAGACTTCATACATATTCATTGGTGCCCTAATCTGCAAGTGTTCCCTAATCAGTCTTCCATGTTGTTAGATTGTGGTTTCAGAATGCCATACTTATATTTCTGTTGTTGTTTGCTTTCCTTCCAGTAATTTCTCAATGATTGGTTTCTCTTGGTATAGCTGTATATTCCTAGAGAAATATGCTTTTATTAATTCTAGGACAAATAAGAGCTTTGATAACATAGCATCTAAGGAACTTGACTGGTAACCAGAAAGTTGGCGGTTCAAACCCACCAGTCACTCCTCAGAAGGAAGGTTGGGCAATCTACTTCTGTAGGGATACTGCCTCAGAAACCCATGGAGGGGTCGCTATGCATTGGCTCCAACTGGACGGCACATAACAACAAGAACAACACAACAGAACACATGGGAACTTGTCATGTGTTGTTTGTACATGTTATCGAGTCATCTCCAACTCATAGCAACCTTATGTACAACAGAAAAAAACACTGCCCAGTCCTGTGCCAGCCTCAATATCCCTACTATACCTGCAGCCACCATATCAATCTATCTTGTTAAGGCCCTTCCTCTCTTTCATTGACCCTCCACTTTATCAAGCATGATATCCTTCTCCAGGGAATGGTTCCTTCTGACAACATGACCAAAGTAGGTGAAATGAAATCTGGCCATTCTTGCTTCCTATTGCACTTCTTTCAGGACAGATTTGTTCATTCTTTTATCAGTCCATAGTAATTTCACCATGTACTTAACATGTAAAATGTTGATATTTTTAGAAAAATATGATGAATAGAAAATAAAAATATAACATAATGGCCTTACTAGCTCAAAGAACTTTATTGAATTTCTTTTATCCCTAGGTTAGAGAACAAAAACTTTATTTATCCTAAAAGCTCTTGCATGATGAAGTAGACCTCTCTCTGTCTCCAACTTCATCACCTATCATTTCCATCTTTTATTTTTATACACCACCCATGATGACCTTTATTCAGTATCTCAAATTTATCATGTTTCTTACTCTTCCAGGGTCTTTACAAGTATTTTTTCTCCTGTTTTAAATACCTTTCTCCACATGCTCTTAGTGAAATTATGACTTCACTTTCAACTAATCTTTACTTTAACAGGGAAGTCTTCAGTGACCCACAAGAAATTTTAAGTTCTATCAACCCTGTCTATAATCACAAGTATGACACATTTTTCCTTCAAATCACATGTTAGTAGCTATATGATACTGTGATTATTTGATAAATGTGTATCTTCTGTTCTAGATCATATATTCTATAACAGTATAGACCAGTCTTGCTGCCCTTCATTGTATCCCAGAATTTAGGAACAAATAAACTTGGTAATGTATAGTGCTTAAGACTATAAGCTTGGAAACTAGATCTTTTTAGTTCAAATATAAGCTCTGACTCAGCCTTGGGTCACCAAAGAGAAGTTATTTCATCTTTCTGTGCCTGTTTTTTTTTATCTATAAACTTGAGATTGATAGTAGTATCAGTAGTAGTAACTACCTTATAATTTGTTATGAGAATTAAATACATGCAATGTGCTTAGAACAGCTCTGGTACTCATCCCTTAGATCCATCTAGGCAATACTCATAAGGATAGGGGAAACACAAGTCCTCAGAAGATCCTGACAGCACCTACATGTTTCTTAACTCAATTCAGCCTGATCTAAGATCATCTCTTGCCTTGATTGCCCAAAGAGAATCTTGTGAGAACAACACTGGTCCAAAGATGAAGAAAATGAGATGTTTTAGATGTTACTAGCACTTCACTGAAAAAATTGAGCCTAAGTCTCTCTCTATCAAGCCAGGAGTTACATTTAACTAGATATGTTTTTACAGTGCCTTTAGGAATATCAGAAGACAATCAATAGATAAGAGAATGAGCTTTGAGTTTCAATAGACCTACCAAGATAGATTCTATTTTGTTACAAATATGTGTAGTGCCTAAGGCATTTGACTGCAAATCAGAAGGCTGGTGGTTCAAACCCACCAGCCACTCTTCAGAAGGAAGGTTGGGCCATCTACTTCTGTAGTGATACCACCTCGAAAACCCAAGGAGGGGTCACTGTGAGTCAGACTGACTCGATGGCAATGAGTTGTTTTTTTTTTTTTTCCCTTGCTATGGAGAATACACATTCCTCAACCCTATGCCAGTGAACTGAGATGTGACCTTCTAACTTGTTTTGAAAGATGAAATGTGACAGATAATAATGTGTGGGCAGAAGCTTAAGAGCCAACATTAGGTTCACCTTGTTTTTTGTTTGTTTTCTCTGCCACTGTGACCTAAATACTTCATGCTGTGGCAGCTGCAGAATGATAAATATGATTTATCACTCCTAATATAAGCCTTTAAGGTACTTAAATGCCCATGCTATTTTTTTCTAAAGTGTAACCTCTCCTATACTGACTGATACAACTAGATCTGAGTCTATAATTTATCACATCCTAGCTCTGTGATCTTGAGCAAGTTACTTAAATTTTCTGGACTATAATTTCCATATCTAAGGATGGGAATTATAATGCCTGTGATTAATTTGATTGTTGGTACTCAGAATCTGTTCTTATGTAATTCCTTCATTCCTTTATATACAGAAGAGCCTAAAAACAACTATAATTTCTAGACTCTCTTGAAGTCAGAATTCTGGATTTGGTGGTGGTTGTGGGACAGTGTTATCAATTAAATAGATCTCTACGAATTTTGAAAGACAGAAGGGTAACAGAGACTATCTTCCAACTACTTTTGCTTTTTTTTTTTTTTTTTGCTGCCAAGTAAAAATGTGGGCATATCTGTTTTAAGCACACAGCTTCTGTGACTGTTGATGACAGCTGTGCCATAGTAGAACAGCTGTGACAGAATGCCAACTCCTTTGGTTGTCATGATTTGGTTCATTCCTGAAGACTATCCAGAAGTCTATGTCTCCAACACTGCTAATGTTTTGAAAATGCTGATACCTAACATTTAACCTTTTTTAAAATTCCAAATATCTAGAGTGGTTTCTGGTTTCTGTCCCAAATCTCGGTGCTTCCTCTTTATTTATTTTATTGGATGTGTTTTTGTTGTTCTGTGTATGTGCCATCAAGTCAGACCCAACTAATAGTGACTCTTCCTTGGGTTTCTGAGGCAGCATCACTATGGAAGTAGATAGCTCAATCTTCCTTCCAAGGGGTAGCTGGTTTGAATTGCCAGCCTTCTGGTTAGCAGTCAAATGCCTTAGGCACTACATTATCAGAGCTCTTTTTATTGGATATAATGAACATCAAATTATAAAATATGTGAAAAGTGTTTATTCTGGTACTGAGAACATAACTTAAAGTATATTCTATGATTTTTTTTTCATTGGTCAAACCTCTACTTAAATGTTCAAACACAGAATGAGGCACTGTAACTAAGTCATTTCTGTGTTCCATTCATTCATGCAACAAATGTCTATTGAAACACACATATGTGTTTGAAAATGCCTTAGATGCTAAAGATAAATAGTAAATAGAAAAGTCCAGATACTTGCCCATCTGTTTCAATTTTTCTGTTACTTCATGGGAAAAAACAATATCTCCAAGTCCAGTTGACAGTCAAAATCATGGTAATTTTATGTGTCTCATGTACTCTGTTTTATCTGCGAAGTGTTTTATTTAGGTTATCATAATTTCAATTCAGATGCTGTGCTAGCAGGACCTTCCAGAAACAGCTATAATCACTGCCAAATCCAGTAAACTTGCATTATATGAGGCTTATATCAGTTTCTTCAGCAATTGTCATCACCTGGATATTCCCAATTTCAACAAATGTGAGGAACAGAGAAAAAGGAATACCGTCAAAGCCAAATGATTTCCCAATGAACTATTAAATCACTTAATGGCCAACTTTTTACCATTAAATTTATTATTGATGGTACTTTCCAATTAGAAAATGTGTTTACATGTTGGTGAGGGACTTACTTAGGATTTAATTAAAATTGATGATAGCACAGTAGTTGGTAAATTTAGTGACACCAACCAGTCATCTAAGTGACTCTGACATTAGTTATATAGGCTGATAAAATCCTTCTTTAAAAGGAATATATTGCACCATTAATTATCTTCTTATTTCATGAGGATAGATGTAAAACATATTGAAGAAACTGAGGAATTCATTACACCAAATGTCATCTTTGAGGAGAGATGGGGAATTCAAATGTACTATCAAATATATAGAAGAGAATAAATATTAATAATTATACATTATATGGCAAAGTTTTTCACATTCACTTTAGTGAAATAAAAGTAAACACTTTGAATGATTGACGGTATAGGACTTAGACTTCTGGTAAGATGGTGGAATAGACAGACAAGCTACATAGATCCTCTTCAACAAAGAAAAGAGAAACCAATTTACACAGATACAAAAGATAATCCTGGAGCCCTAGGCTTTGAAAGGAAGGATACAGACATGGATTAAATGACAAATAGTAGAAGAACCTGAAAGAAAACACTGAATAAGGAGATAAAAGAAGCTGAGGACTGTAAACTTTCCTAACAGCACAGCCAGTTCGAATATTTATGAGTGGTGTTAGCACCTGGGCCAGTGACCTGAGAATTGACCCTACTTGCCAAGGGCTGTGTGGACAACGACACTGATGACTGATGCCTAAAAATGGAAACAGTAAAGAAGGAGACAAACTGACCTGTGGACTTTTTTTTGGCTGTCCAGATGGCATAGTCATTTTGAATATTTATAAGTGGTGTGGCCTTTTGGATATTTAAAGCAATAGTATTTGGATCCCAGAGAAGCAAGATTAGGCTTCACTTACCGAGGACAGCACAGGAAGCCACACTTGAGGCTGACAACAGAAAAGTACAATATTCCCTTTGTTACTCTTATACCTCACACTCTCTTGGTGAATGGACATGCAGCCATCCCCACCTTCACCCATCTTCTGGACTGGCAGAAATTCCATGCCAGTCTGTGTGCTCTGACAGAGCCTGGGTGCCCTGCCCACCCCCTACCCCCAATTTGGTTTTGCTTCTTGTTTTGAAATTATTCTTGTTTCCTTCTTTTTTTATTGTATTCTTTCTTTTTACCTTCCCAGAATTTAGTTTTGAGTTTTTTCCTCTTCCCTTTTCCTGGTTCCCATATTCTTTCTTTCTTTTGGTGCTTCCCATCCCTTGCTTTTCTTTATGCATTTTTCTCATTTCTTTATTATTCTTTTACTTTAGCTATTTTCTCTTATTTTTCCCTCACCAGATATTGTTCTTTTTTCCTTTTTTCTACTTATATATTTTTTTAGTCTTTTAAAAGTATTTCTTTAAATATTTCTTCTCATTTATTCCTTTTCCTTTTTATTTATTTTATTTTTCATTTTTGGTGATTGTTCCTGGGTGTTTATCCTGTGTGTGTGTTTTGCTCTCTTGTTTTCACTTTTTTTAAAATTGTTGTTTTTGTCTAATTGAGTGGGAGAAGGCAACTGTGCCCATACAACCCAACCATACATGCACCTCCTGGAGCCTCACCTACTGATTCTATACCAACTGGCAAATGATAGAGGACAGCCAATGTGAACCAACTCACTCTTAACTCCTCTTCACAAACAGCTAACAGATATCTGTGTACCCACTCTCATTCTCTATAACACCCACCAGAAGAAAGGTAGTGAGTGCATAAGTGCTGACAAATACTGAATAGAGGAGTACAATACCCTACTTGCACAGATATATCAAAACAAAACAAACAAAGAAAAAAATATTGGGTTAATCACAGCAACATACAATCACCAATTAACTATAAATACAACAATGTCAGCATGTGTCAGGGACAACAGACATCACAGTCCACACAAAGAAGCAAGATAAAGTAATAGAAACAAAGGACCTGGATACAGAGCCAGAAAACACCCCTGAGGAAGAAGCAGCATTGGAACTCCTTGATAAGGAATGCAAAAGAATTGTAGTTATATACCTTCAATGGAGTGAGAGACAGATCGAGGAAAACACTGACAAAATTAAGAAAAACACAGACAAAACCCTACAACAATTTGAGAAGGTAATACAAGAACAAAATGACAAAATGAATGAAAAATTAGAAATGACACTAAATCTACAATGAGAAATCCAGAAGATTAATACTGAAATGTCAGAAATAGATAACACATTGAATGTTTAAAGGAGTAGAATCAAATAAATGGAAGACTGAATTGTGAGACTGAAGACAACTACCTCAATAGTACTTTGGTAAGGAATCAATCAGAAAAAAAAGATCAAAACAAAATGAAGAGAGCCTAAGATTCATGTGAGACACAATTAAGCAGAATAGTCTACATGTAATCAGAATTCTAGAACAGGAATAGTCAGATAAAACTATAGAAAATGAGGTATAGTATATTACTGAATGTGGCTTTTCTATCCATAAGTCTTTGTAAACTCCAAGGTGGGATTTGCTATGAGCAACTGAGGAGCTCCTGATTGCTAAAGTTGTCCACCTGGAGTGTTTCTGTTGGGAGAGGCACAAAGCAATGTTCTGGGAGGTTCCCACTCTCTCTCAGGTGCTTAGAGTTCTGATGCTATGGTTGGCTAGTTTGGCCACTCTGCCAGTCTCAAAAGGAGGCCTCCTACAGACAGAACTCTGTCTGACTGCTGGTTGAGGAAGATGTGTTGCTGAAAGAGACACATGCTGCTGGGAAAGAGACGCAAGAGACATGCATTTCTGAGACACCAAGGGACATGCACTGCTGGAGGAGAGACTGTGAGAGACTTGGCTGAGAGACTGTGGGCTGGGAGAGAAACTGAGCATTTTTTTCCTGAACTTGAATTGTAGCCTGGTTCTTCCCTAATAAACCCTATAATCTGTGAGTTCTATGTGTCCACTGCAGCGAATTATTGAACCCAGGAGAGAGGTGGTGGGTGCTTTGGGAGGAATGGCTGGAGAAAGGGCTGGAGGGAGGCAGCATGTGTGGCCTCACAAGAATAGGCCTTGGGCTATTGATGGTGATTCTGTCTTCCTCTTGTGGGATTAGAGGAGGTCAGAATATGTGGCCTCCTTGCCATTTTTGCAGAGAAATATGTTGAAGATTTGTTGTAAGAGAATTCCCTGATATGATGAAAGATGATAATATATACATTCAAGAAGTTCAGTGAACCTAAAACAGGATAGACTCCAAAAGAAAAACATAAAGACATACCATAATCAAAGTCACCAAAATCAAAGACAAAGAAAGAATCTTGAAAGCAGCAACAGAAAAATGAAAAGTTACCTACAAAGGGCAACCAACAAGACTAAGCTCTGATTTCTTGGCAGAAACCATGCAGCCAAGAAGGCAATGAGATGATATATATATAAAACTCTGAGGAAAAAAAAAAAATTATCCCAACCGAGAATGACATATTGAGCAAAATTGTCCTTCAAATATGAAGGTGAAATTAAGGCATTCACAGAGAAGCAGAAATTAAGGGATTTTTTTTGAAACCAGACCAATCTTACAAGAGATACTAAAGTGAATCCTTTGGAGGAGAACCAACAACAAACAACAAACAATCATTAACATGCAAAATGAGATAACCCAGAAACCAACCCAGTTATGGAAGTATCCAAAGTAAAATGAGTTTAACAGACTATTAACAGGGAACAAGAGACATAAATTGGCAAATGAGGAAAAGTACAAACAAAAACAGAGAGTAAATAATGGGATTACAGAATTTCTAAGAGGTGAGGAAGTCAAAATCATTTCAAGATGGAACAGACTGTTCCAAATTTGGGAAGAAAATTATAAATCATAGGGTAACCTCAAAGAAAAATAATAAAGCTTTGCATCAAAATAAAAAAATGAGGACAAGTACAAATATTTAGCAAACACTAAAACTATATTAACAAAGGAAGTGACAAAATGATTCATAAACAAAATGAGTTCAGCACAGAAAATTATATAGAACAAAGAAATAAGCAACACCATGAAAAACCACATAACAAAATCCATTCCCTTGCTAACAGGAACCTGATAAGGATGTCTTCTATTACCACTTCTATTCAACGTTGTATTGGAAGTCCTAGCCAGGGCAATAAGGCAAGAAAGGGAAATCAAGGCATCCAAATTAGTAAGAAAGAAGTAAAACTATTTCCATTTGCCAATTATAGCCTATACATGGAAAACTCAAGAGACCCAGCAAGAAAATTACTGGAACTAATTGAGAGATTAGCAGAGTTGTGAAATACAAGATAAACGTACAAAAATCTGTTGGATTCCTCTACACCAGCAAAGAGATTTCTGAAAAAGAAATCAAAGCATTTACAATAGCTACCAGGAAAATAAAATACTTGGGAATAAATCTTACCAGGGACACAAAAGTCCTGTACAAAGAAAACTACAAAACACTACTTCAACAAAACATAAGAGAACTACATAAATGGAAGAACATCCCATGCTCATGGAAAGGAAGATTCAATATTGTGAAAATGTCAATACTACCCAAAGCAATCTATACATTCAATGCAATTCCAACCCAAATCCCATCAACATTCTTTAAGGATGTGGAAAAACCAGTCACTAATTTCATATGGAAAGGAAAGAGACCTCAGATATTCAAAACTGAATTGAAGAATAATAAAAAAGTATGAGGTCTCACACTCCCAGATCTCAAAACCTATTATACAGTCACAGTAATCAAAACAGCCAGGTATTGGTGTAATGACAGACACAAAGACCAATGGAATATAATTGAGAAATCAGACATAGAACCATTGACCTGTGCTCAGTTGATCTTTGAAAAAGGGCTGAAGTCCTTTAAATGGGGAAGAGATTGCCTGTTTAACAAATGGTGCTGGCAAAACTGGATATCCATTTTCAGAAAAATTAAACAAGATCTGTACCTCACACCATACACAAAAACAAACTCCAGATGGATCAAAGACTTAAATGTGAAACCTAAAACTATAAAGATCCTCAAGGAAAAACCAGAGCCAAATTTAAGAATGCTATTATATGGCATAAATAGACTATCAAGCATAATCCAAAATGCACAAACAGCAGAAGAGAAACTAGATGAATAGGACCTTCTAAAAATTAATTTTTTATGTGCTTCTAAAGTTTTCTCCAAAAGAGAAAAAGAGAACCTACTGATTGGGAGAAAATATTCAGCAATGACATATCTCAAAAGAGACTTATCTCTAGAATTAATAGAAAATTCCAACTCCTTAACTACAAAAAGACAAATAACCCAATTAAAAATGGGCAGAAGACATGAAGAGACACTTCACCAAAGTGGATATTCAGGAGGCAAACAAACATATGAAGAAATGCTCATGATCATTAGCCATTAAAGAGATGCAAATCAAAACAAAAGTCAGATACCATCTGGGATGTAACACTGCTAGATAGATGGAGACAAGTATTGATGTGGATGAAGGGAAGGGCAATGTACCAAAAATGAGTGATCAACAGAGTGGCACTGAGTAAGAGGAAGACAAAGTACACAAGAAGTAGAGACAACGAAGATGAACCTTTTTGCATGTATAGTACTGCATTGTCAGTGATGGCAAGCACTGATCTATTGGGGGGTAAATGAGTTTACAATTTGAGTGATCAGGTATGTCTAGGCAATGGGGAATGAGCCCATGACCATGTATAGGATTAGCAGACAGTGTTTCTGAATGTGTATTTGTATATGTTATAAGAACATCTTGGTGTATAGTGGAACTGACAAGGAGCAAAGTTGTGGTGGCTTCTTAGCCACACCAACTACCTTGGGAGAGCAAGCAGTTGGACCCATGTGCTTGGGACCATGGTCACAGGGGACATCAAGCTCAATTGGCATAACATACTATGCCAAAACTTTGTTCCACATCCTACTTTGACGAGTAGCAACTGTGATCTTGAGAGCTTGCAAGTGGCCATCTAGATGCAACAGTGGATGTCTCCTTGTCCAGAGCAAAGAAGAATGAAGAAAATCAAAGACACATGGAAGCAATTAGTCCAAGGAACTAGTAGACTGCAATCCTCAGCTATGACCCTGAGACCAAAAGAGCTAGAGGTTCTCTGGCTACCAATGTCAACCATTGGGAAAGGGATCAGTGCAAGATAGTCTGGATAGACTTGGAGAACAATGTGGGAAAACAAAAATCAAAATCATAAAAAAGACCAGGTTTACTGGTCTGATAGAGCCTGGTAAAACACCCAAAACTACAGCCAATATCTACCCTTCATGTTTGGAATTAAACTAACTGGTCAGCTCTCTCCCATACGTGATTGTGAGAATGTGTCTGCAAAGGAATTACAATTTTAAAGGCTATATTTGTTGCATTAAATTTTCCAGTCCACAAGAGTAGCTGGTTATTTGCCATTAAAATTCCAAGTGCAATTCAGTTACATGCTGCCCAGTTGTGCACCAGCCTCATGATTGGTTGGTCATTGGACTATTGTGACCCATAAAGTTTTCATTGGTTGATTTTCAAAAGTAGGTCATTAGGCCTTTCTTCATATATCTTAATATATGGCCAAAGTATGTTCATAGTGGATGTGAGTTATATTTGCCATATTGACAGTATATAAATATGAGATCTTGAGCAAGTCACTTAAATTTTCTGGGCCATGATTTCCATATCTGAGGATGGAAATTTTAATGCTTGTGATGAATACAATTGTTGGTACTCAGAATCTGTTTTCATATGCTTCCTTCATTCCTTTCTGTACAGAAGAGGCTAAAAACAACTATAATTTCTAGACTCTCTTGCAGTCAGAATTCTGGATTTATATATATATATATAAATTACATAGATTTCTATGAATTTTGGAAGGCAGAAGTGTAGCAGAGATGATCTTCCAGTTTTTTTTTGTTTTTTTTTTTCCTTTGCTGCCATGTGAAAATGTGGACATGTCCATGCTAAGTAAGCACTCAGCTTTTGTGGCTGTTTATGATAGCTTTGACCTTCTGCAGTTACAATGTATTGGATCAAGAATCCTATTAATATTCTCCAAGTTTTCCGGAAGCTCCCTGCAACCCATTCGCATCATAGTAAGAGGCAAACCTCCACTGACAGATGTGACATATGGGTGGTGGCTGCACATAAGCTACATTGCCTGAGAATCAGACCTGAGTCTCTGCATGGAAGAAAACAATTTTACCAATGAACCACCATTGCCCACGCTGGGTATTTACTCTTTTCATTTGAAGAAAAGAAATGAATACTTGATTTATTTGTTGGTGTGTCATTTAGCCATTCATTTCCAGTAGACCCTTGGGTTCAACATTATAGGAAAATTCTCTGTTTCACACAAGAATGTGTAACTTAGACAAATGATAGTGTTGAATAAAAAATAACATAGTATTCAAATGATATGATGGAAGGATTCTAATTTGACATGTAATGATCTTTCCATTGTCTGTTAACATGTTGTTGTTGTTGTTATGTGCCCTCGAGTCGGACCCGACTCATAGCGACCCCTCCTTGGGTTTCCGAGGCAGTATTACTACGGAAGTAGATTGCCCTATCTTCCTTCCGAGGAGTGTCTGGTTAACAGTCAAGTGCCTTAGCCACTATGCTACCAGAGGTATTGTCTGTTAACATGGATGTGGTAAAATTTATGAAGAAAATTAGCAACCATAACTAATACTTATAAACATAGGGAAAATGAAAAAGCATGGTAAATAAATCAATTTCTTATTAAAATAAGTAATCAGAAATAAAAGGAATAGAACAATACTGGAAGTTTAGTGGGCAAAAAAGGGACTCCTGTCTTACACGTTTTATATACCAGCAAATTACTGTGATATGGTTGCAGGTGTTCTCTGAACTTAACCATATAATTTTTCTTTGATCTTTCTCAAAAGATGAAAGTTTCTAAGAAATATAATACACCTTATCTCTGCCAGAGGAATTTAAAATCCCTCCAAAGATGACTTATCTTTGCTTTATATATTTGCTTTATTCTTCTCCTTGTAGACAACTCTTTCTGCTTCTCAGAGGAAATGATATCCAGAACTCCTGAATTTACCTCAGGTGATTTTAAATATTCTGGACAAATGAATTAGAATCTCTCACTCCCAAATTCAAATTTCTAAGAGAATATCAACAGTCTAAATATATTACAGGATTCCTGATTCAATATATTGTAAGTGGGAAAAGATCATATATTATAAGCAAGGCAAGTATAACTAATACCTATTAAAGGTAAAGAGGTAGTTCTATAGAAAGGAACACACTCCGAGAAGTAATTAACATCAGGAGGAGTTAAGTGATTTGGAAATGACTTACATAATGTCACTTAGTCTCAATTTATTCTTCTGTAAAATAGTACTTATAACAGATGGTCCAAAGTAATATTTCAAGAAAGAGTTATGTATAATAACATGCTTCATATAAACCAGTTTATGGTGGGAGTTCTGGTGGTATAGTGCTTAAGTCATTTGACTGCTAACCAGAAGACTGGTGCTCTAAAAATAGCCACTGTTGTGGATGGTGGTGGTGTCATTATTATTAGGAAAATAATATATACTGTTATTTTTTTTTATATTTTCACTAAAGCTTACTGTGGCAACTTGCTTATTGCCAGTTATTAATAATTTTTCACTGAACTATTCCAACCACATGCTCTGATAAGGAAAAAAGGTTAGTTATCATCCTTTGCACATACATATGCAAAGATAAACATGTGATTCTGACTTTAAAGAATTCATTGTAGCCTCTTAATTCTGTTGGCACATAAAAGGAATGTTTGAACCAAGTCATTTCATAGTTGAATTTCAAAGGACTCAGTGTCCTGACAAAGGGCAACTTTCCCTGATGTCTGGCATATTTTTCATTCATGATACACATTCCTACTCAGCAGGATGCAAACAGTATATACATCAAGGAAAATTGCTTTATTTTGAAAGTCTATATTAGAAGTGAAATGAATTTTGAAAACCTAGGTATATGCATACTCGGCAGGAACAATTATGCCCACAACCATAGATCATAAATATATCAAATGCCTCATTAGTTCTTGTATTGTTTTAAAGAATACTTTTCATATGTTCTGATACAGCACTATTTCAACTTTGCCAAGCGTCCTAAAAATAGTAGTTATTTACATAAACAGCAGAATTCTTGAGGAGGTTTTGAGGTTTTTGTTCTTTGTATATTTTTAATTTCTCTTTAAGAGACAATTAAAGGAACAGCTAAAACTAGATGTCCATGGCTATTTCTGTGCAATGTATTTAGATTGTAATATTTAAAATTAATTATATATATAATTAATA
>NW_006922275.1:795567-805277 GCF_000298275.1 Orycteropus afer afer | reverse complement strand
ATAACCAAACAAAAACCAAATGCACTGTTGTAGAGTTGTATCCGATTCATAGTCGACCCCTCCTTGGGTTTCTGAGGTGATATTACTACAGAAGTAGATTGCCCAACCTTCCTTCCAAGGAGTGGCTGGTGGGTTTGAACCGCCAGCCTTCTGGTTAGCAGTCAAATGCCTTAGACACTAAGCTACCAGAGCTCCTACAGCTATGATTTAAAAAATAAAAAAATAAAAAAACACTGCTGTGGAATCAGATCTGACTCATAGGACCTCTCCGACTCATAGGACCCCTCTTTGGGTTTCCAAGGCAGTATCACTATGGAAATAGATTGCACAACCTTCTTTCCCAACAGCTATGATAGGTAAAACAAAATGAAACACTGCTGGGTCCTGAGTTATCCTCATAATCATTGCTTTAGACCATGATTATAGCCACTAGGTCAATCCATCTCATTGAGGATTTTCCTCTTTATTTCTGACCTATATTTTAACAAGCATGATGTCCTTCTCCAGGAATTGCTCCTATCTGACAGCATTACCAAATACAAGAAATGAAGTCTGGCTATCCTCACTTCTAAGGAGAAATCCAGCTGTACTTCTTCCAAAACAGATTTGTTCTCTGTTCTGGCATTCCATGGTTGATCCAATATTTTTTGGCAATATCATAATAAAAATGCATCAGTTTTTCTTAGGTTGTCCTTATTCACTCCCCAGCTTTCACATGCATATAAGGTGATTGAAAATAACATGACTTGGGCCAGGAACACCTTAGTCTTCAAAAGTGACATCTTTGTTCTTCAACACTTTAAAAATATCTTTTGCAACACATTTGTCAGTGCAATACGGTGCTTGATTTCTTGACTGCTACTTCCATGGGCTTTGATTATAGATCCAAGTAAAATGAAATTATTGACAATCATCTTATCTCTTTTTATCATTATTTTCTTTTTGGTCCAATTGTAAGATTTTTGTTATCATTATTTTGAGGTATAATCTATACTAAAGGCTTTGTTTTTTGTTGTGTTGTTATGTGCCATCGAGTCAGACCCAACTCATAGCAACCCCTCCTTGGGTTTCCAAGGTGGTATCAGTATGGATGGAGACTGCCCAATTTTCTTTCCGATGACCCAACTTTCCTTTCGATACTAAAGGCTACTGTTTTTGATATTTATCAGTAAATGCTGCAAGTCCTCTTTGCTTTCAGCAAAAGTGTTTCTGTCATCTGTATATCACAAGTTGTTAATCAGTCTTCCTTCAATCCTAATGCTGCATTCTTCATATAGTCCAGCTTCTTACATTATTTGTTCACTATGCATGTTGAATAAATACGGTGAAAAGACACAACACAGACACACACCTTTCCTGATTTTAAACCATGTCGTATCCCCTGGATCTATTTGAAAAATGCCTTTGGTCTATGTACAGATTCCTTGCAATCACAATTAAGTGTTCTGGAATTCTCAATCTTAACAATGTTATCCGTGAATTTCTTAAGTTTCACAGTGTCAGATGTCTCTGTATAGTCAACAAAATACAGATAAACATCTTTCTGGAATTCTGCACTTTCAGCCAAGATCCATCTGATATCAGCAATGATATCACTAATTCTAAGCCTCTTCTAAATCTAGCTTAAATTTCTGCCAGCCCTTTGTCTATGTAGTGCTGCAAACATTTTTTTAATAACTCTCAGCAAAATTTGGGCAATCTACTTCTGTAGTGATACAGCCTTGGAAACCCAATGAGGGGTCACTATGAATCGGGTCCAACTTGATGGCACATAACAACACAACAACAACAGCAAAATTTAACAGGTCTTCCTTGTAAGCATATGGATATTATACTGTCACTGACAACTTTGTACTTTAAGATAGATATTGAAACATTCTTTGTGACAACAAGTGTCATACCATTCCTCTTTGATTTGTCATTCCCAACAAGTAGATGACATGGTCATCTGATTCAAAATGGCCAAAAACAGTCCATTTCAACTCACTATTTATGCACTAACAACCAAAGCCAAAGACTGGAAATTGAAGATTTTTACCAACTTGTGCAGTCTGAAATTGGCCAAACATATAAACAAGATATGTTGAGTATTACAGATGATTGGAATGCAAAAGTTAGAAACAAAGAAGAATCACCACTAGTTGGAAAATATGGCCTTGGTGATAAAAATGTCACTAGAAATGGCATGATAGAATTTGCAAGACCAACGACTAATTCATTGCAAATGCCATTTTTCAACAACATAAATGGTGGCTATGCATGTGGGTTTTACCAGATGGAGTACATAGGAATCAGATCGATTGCATCTGTGCAAAGAGGTGATGGAGAAACTCAATATCTACAGCCAAACAAGGCCAGGAGCTGACTGTGAAACAGACCATCAACTGCTCACATGGCAGTTCAAGTTGAAGCTGAATAACATTGAAAGAAGACCACGAGAGTGAAAATTTGACCTTTATTATATGACACCTGAATGTAGAGATCATCTGAGGAATGGATTTGACATGTTGAACACCATTGACCAAAAACCAGAGGAATTATGGGATAACATCAAAAACATCATACATGAAGAAAGCAAAAGATCATTAAAAAGGTAGGAAAAGAAGAAAAGATCAAAATGCATTTCAGAAGAGATTATGAAACTTGTTGTTGAACAGAGAGAAGCTAAAGCAAATGGAAGACATGACAAGATAAAAGAGCCAAATAGATTTCAAATAGCAGTTCAAAAAGACAAAGTCAATTATTAAATGAAATGTGCAAAGACCTGTAGTCAGAAAACCAAAAGAGAAGAACATCTCAGCATTTTTCAAATTGAAACAACTGAAGAAAAAATTCAAGCCTTAAGTTGCAATATTGAAAGATTCTGTGGGCAAAACATTGAATTATACAGGAAACATCAAAAGAAGATGGAAGGAATACACAGAGTCACTGGCCCAAAAGGAACTGGTCAATGTTCGTCCATGTCAGGAGGTGGCATATGATCAAGAAACAATGGTATTGAAGGAAGAAGTCAAAGCTGCACAGAAAGAATTGGCGAAGAACAAGGTTCCAGGAATTGATGGAATACCTATTGAGATGTGTGAACAACAAATGGATGTTGCACTGGAGACACTCATTCTTCTATGCCAAGAAATTTGGAAAATAGCTACCTGGCTAACTGACTGGAAGAGATCCTTATCTGTACCCATTCCAAAGAAAGGTGATCACACAGATTGTGGAAATTATCAAACAATATCATTAATACCACATGAGAGTAAAATTTTGCTGAAGGTAATTAAAAAATGGTTGCAGCAATATATTGATAGGGAACGTCCAGAAATGCAAGGTGGATTCAGAAGAGGATGTGGAATGAGAGATATCACTGCTGATGTTACATGGATCTTGACTGAAAACAAAGAATACCGGAAGGATGTTTACTTCAGTTTTATTGACTGTGAAAAGCAATCAAATGTCTGGATCATAACAAATTATGGATAATATTGCAAAGAATGGGAAATCCAGAACATTTAATTGTGCCCATGAGGAACCTGTGCATACGCCAGGAGGCTGTTGTTCTACCAGAAAAAGTGGATATTGCATGGTTTAAAATCAAGAAGGGAGTGTGGAAGGAGTTGTATCTTTCACCATTCTTATTCAGTCTGAATAAGAATCCTGAGAAAATAATATGAGAAGCTGGACTATGTGAAGTAGAACAGAGCATCAGGATTAGACAAAAGAGTCATTAACAAAATATGATATGCAGATGACACAGCCTTTCTTGCTGAAAGTGAAGATGACTTTAAACATGCATGGATGAAGATTAAAGACTATAAATCTGCAGTGTGAATTACACCTCAACATAAAGAAAAGGGGAAAAACTAAACTCACAACTTGCCCAATAATAGCATCATGATAAATGGAGAAAAGATTGAAGTTGTCAAAGATTTCATATTACTAGGTTCCAAAATCAACACTAATGGAAGCAGTGGTCAATAAATCAGATGATGTATTGCATTGGGCAAATCTGCTGCAAAAGACTCTTCAAGTGCTGAAGAGCAAAGATGTTTCTTTGAAGACTAAGGTTTGCCTAACCCAAGCCATGATGTTTTCAGTTACCTCATATGCATGTGAAACCTGGACAATGAATAAGAAAGACTGAAGAAGAGTTGATGCTTTGAATTGTGGTGTTGACTAAGAATACTGAAAGTACTATGGACTGCCAGGAGAACTAATAAATCTGTCCTGGAAGAAGTGCAGCCAAAATGTTCATTGGAAGCCAGAATGGCCAGACTTTGTCTCACCTACTTTGGTCATGTTATCAGAAAAGATCATTCCCTGGAGAAGGATGTCATGCTTGAAGGTGGAGAGTTGATGAAAGAAGGGAAGAATGTCAACGAGATGGGTTGACACAGTAGCTGTAACAATGGGCTCAAGTATAGCAAGGATCATGAAGCTGGTATGGGACTGGGTGGTGTTTCGTTCTGTGCATAGGGTTGCTATGAGTTGGACACAACTTGATGGCACCTGACAACAACAACAACAACTTTCTTCATGTCAGAAGGGACCATTCCCTAGAAAAGGATGTCATAGTTAGTAAAGTGTAAGGTCAATGAAAAAGAGGAAGGCCCTCAACAAAATGGGTTGATACAGTGACTGCAACAGTGGGTTCAGGTGTAACAAGGATTGTGAGGCTGGCCCAGGACTTGATAGTGTTTCATTCTATTGTACATAGGGTCACTATGAGTCAGAGCCCAGTCTACGGCTCTAACAATAATAACAACCACAGCAAAATTTTACTTGTGTATGATATTAATAATATCTTTCAATGGTTTCTATATTCTATTGGATCACCTTTCTTAGGAATGGGCTGTTGTTGTTGTTATATGCCATCGAGTCAGACCTGACTCATAGCGACCCCTTCTTGGGTTTCCAAGGCAGTATCACTACAGAAGTAGATTGCTTCATCTGCAGGAATGTGCATATCTTCCAGTTGGCTGGCTAGATATCTGTCTTACAAATTTCTGGCATAGACGAGTTAGCACTTCCAGTGTTGCATTAATTTTTTCAAATATCTCAATTGGTATTCAGCCAATCTTGCAGTGTTCCTTTTTCTTTTTTCTTCAATGTCTTCACTGAAGCTTGGACTTCTTTCTTAAATACCTTGTCCTTGATCATATGCTAATCCTGAAATGGTTGAATGTTGATCAATTATTTTTGTTACAGTGACCTGTATATTTCTTCCATCTTGTTTTGATGATTTTTGCATTGTTCAATATTTTGCCCATAGAAATCTTCAGTATTGCAACTTGAAGCTGATATTTTTTCTTCAATTCCTTCAGGTTGAAAAATGCTGAATATGTTCTTCCCTTTTGGTTTTGTAACTCCTGGTCTTTGCACATTGCATTATTATAATTTGCTTTCTCTTCTCAAGCTGCCCTTTGAGTTCTTCTGTTCAGCTCTTTTACTTCATAATTTCTTCCAACTTGTTTAGTTACTCTTCATTCAAAAGCAAGTTTCAGAGTCTCTTCTGACCTCCTTTTTGGTCTTCTGTCCCTTGCTTGTCTTTTTAATGGTCTTTTGATTTCTTCATTTGTGATGACCTTTATGTCATCTCACATCAAGAAGATATGGGTTCTTGGTGTTCAGTGCATCAAATCTACTTTTCAGATGGTCTCTAAATTCATGTGGGATATACTCAATATCATATTTTAGCTCTTGTGGAAGTGTTTTAATTTTCTTCACCTTTAACTTGAACTCACAGATGAGCAAGTGATGGTCTGTTCCACTGTCTGCTCCTGGCATTTTTCAGACTGATTATGTTGAGCTTCTCCATAATCTCTTTCCACTGATTTAGTAGATTTAATTTCTGCATATTCCATCTGGCCAGGTCCAAGTACCTTTTATGTTGTTGAAAAATGTATTTGAAATGAATTAATCATTGTTTTTAAAAAATTCTATCATCTAATATCTGGTGTTTTTTTTTTTTTTTTTTTTTCTGTCATCAGGACCATATTTTCCAAGTACTGATGCTTGGCTTTTTGCTTCCAACTTTCATGTTACCATCGCTAGTAATTATCAATGCATCATATTTGCATGTTTTGTCAATTTCAGACTGCAGAAGTTGGTATAATATACAATTTCTTCACCCTTATTTTAGTAGTTGGTACATACATTTGAATAATAGTTGTATTAACTGGTCTTTCTTGTATGCTTAGAGATAATATGCTATTGCTGACAACATTGTGTTAGCTCTGGTGGCATAGTTCCTAAGGCACTTTACTGCTAACCAGAAGGTTGATGGTTCAAATCCACAAGTCACTCCTTGGAAGGAAGACTGGGTAATCTACTTCCATAGAGATACCGCCTCAGAAACTCAGACTCAGAGGAGTCACTATGAGTCAGAACTGATTCCATGGCAGTGAGGTTTTTTTTTTGTTTTGTTTTGTTTTGTTTTGTTTTTTGGTACAGACAACATTGTGCTTCAAGATAGACCTAGAAATGTTCTTGTTGATGATGAGTGCCATGCCATTCCTCTTCAATTTTTCATTTTCGGCATAGCAGACCACATCATGATCTAATTCAAAATTGCTAACATCAGTCCTTTTCAGCTCATTAATGTCTAGGATATTGATCTTCCTGAGTTTCACTTCACTTTTTACAACTTCCATTTTTCCTAGATTCATATTTTGTTATATGTAACACTATATATACAAATATATATAACAAAATTATGTAAATTATACTATTCATGATAAAATTTCATATTTTGTTATATGTATGTATATATGTGTTATATATAACAAAATATGAAATTTTATCGTGTATAGTATAATATATATATTTATTAAAAAAAAATCCACTGTCTTTAAGTCAATTCTGACTTAGAGAGACGACCATTGGGTTTCTGAGGCTGTAAATTTTTAAGGAACTAGATTGCCCAGTCTTGCAGCCACAGAGTAGCTGGTGGATTTGAACCACAACCATATATATTTATAATATCTATTATAATATTTTTAATACATATAAATTTTGTTACATATATATGTATATATTTATGTTATTTATAACATAATATGAATCTAGGTAAAAATTTCTGACTTCCTGGACTATATTCTCAGTAAACATCCAGAAAGTAACCATGACAAAAAGGTAAAACACAAAGCATTTTAAGTACTTCAAAGTGCTAAAGACAAAAAGTGAAGTAAGAAAGCACAGATGGAAAAATGGGTAAATTTTTATAGTATGTCAGGAAATTGCTCACTGAGAAATACCTTTAAAATTTTATTTGTAATTTTTCTAAATTCAGAAATATTTTACATAAATTCTTTGAAAATATTCAAATACAATAGATATGTGTAACATAAAACAGGAAAGCCTCCTTCAATTCAGATTTTTATGTACAGATGTTTACCAATTCCCTTATATATATGACTAGGCAACTTGTTTTTTTCAGGCATCAATACTGTGCATACACAGTCCCATCAACTTTAACTGTACAGATTATTTCAATGGAAACTAGAATAGGCCTGGCAAACATAGTTTGAAAAATATGAAGCCACTTTAGTAGCAATAAACAACAAGCAACATCCCACAGATAGATCTTTAAAAATCATTTTGAGTATTTGACAGACTAACACTTTAGTATAAACCCTTTCATTTATGAAACATGATTTTAGCTTGTCTGCTTTCACAAAGTTCCTAAATAACATACTTTATTTTGAATAATGGATTATGGGAAGCTTGTTCATATATCTAAAGCTGACATTTTAAAACGTATTTTTTGTCATTTCTCAGAAATGAGTCAAATCTAAAGTCTTTCTATGGTATAAAGTATAATCTGTTGGTTTTGGAGTTTTCTTAAATTATCATGTTGTGTCTTTTTATTTATTTTGTTTTAAACAAGTGGCCTAAAGATCATTTTTAATATAAGCATAGCTATTGAAGAATATATTTTGTCTAACAACATAAATAAAGATTTCAATAAGAAATATTCATGATTATATCCATGAATACACACTTTATGATTTTTATAATCAACTCTAATCATTTGTTTGTTGAAATCAAGTAATTGTGCCCTCACTGGTGACATTTGTTTCAATATCACTAAGATTGTGCCCTTTGGCAAGAATTCAGACTATGAGCATTTCCCATTAAGACCGAGGTAAACAAGGCACATTATCTCACAGCAGCTAACAAATTGTTCTTTACAACCAAGATAAGTACTATAGGATCATAATAATTACTCCCTCTTTGTTTTTTTTTTTTTTCCTGCTGTTAAAATTATTCTGCTTCTTTCTTAGAGTAATTGGTTTGGTGATTCTATTTGACATTTCCTTATAATTGGGGCCTTGAGGTACATGAATCATGGTTCTGAGAAGAATTTTGTCCTTTTGCAAATAGCTAACTACATAAAAATACCTGAAGATGGGCTTAGTGAAGTGAGAAGCCCATTTAACCCTCTGAAATCCTTTGCCATCTTGTGGCTACTGACGCATAGATGCCCTATAGAGAGCATTTGTTGTTGTTGCTATGTGCCATCAAGTCAGACCCAACTCACAGCAACCCCTCCTTGGGTTTCCGAGGCTGTATCATTACAGAAGTAGATTGCCCCATCTTCCTTCCAAGGAGTGGCTGGTGGGTTTGAACTGCCAGCCTTCTGGTTAGCAGTCAAATGCCTTAGGCACTACACTTGGCTATTCAAAACAAACTGCAGGGGACTTCTGGTAAGATAGGGGAATAAGCAGACAAACAACATAGACCCTCTTCAACAAAGAAAAGTAAAACCAATTGACAGAGATACAGAAGATAATCCTGGAACCCTGAGCTTTGAAAGGAACTATACAGAAGTGCATTGGGCACCAACTAGTGGAAAGACAGTGAGTACAGAGACGGTCAGAGCTGTGGACTGTCAGCTACTCTGACAACACCAACAGCCTGAATATTTCCAAGTGGTGTTGGGACCTGAGAATTGACCTAAAGATCAGTCCCAGTCACCAAGGGCTGCAGGGACAACTGCTCTGGTGGACTATGACTAGGAAAGGGAACAGCAAGGAGAGAGACAACCTGAGGAGTGGACTTTCTGCTGTCCAGAGGGTACAGCCATTTTGATTGTTTATACGTGGCAGCCATTTTGGCTATTTAAAGTGACCGAGGATGCAGCCATTTTGAATGTTTACAAGTGGCAGCCATTTTGGATATTTAAAGTGACCGAGGGCACAGCCATTTTGAATGTTTACAAGTGGTGGCCATTTTGGATTTTAAAGAGATCGCATTCTCATTCAGATTCCAGGGACCTAAGAACAGGCTCTGTTGCCAGTGTCAGCAAGGACATACGAGAGGCTGACAAAGGAAAGGAGATAGGTGGTGAGTGTGTAAGTGCTGCCAATTAGTGAATAGAGGAGCACAGCACAGTACCCTGACTGCATAGATAACATACAAACAAAAAAAAAGAAAACAAAAATTGTGGGCATGTCATTCCAACATATAATCACCAATTAAATATAAACACAAAAACATCACAATGCCTTGGAGACAACAGAGCTTCACAGTCCACACAAAGAAGCAAGATAAAGCAGGAGAAATGAGGGACCAGGATATAGACTCAAAACACATCCCTGAGGAAAATGCAGTACTGGAACTCCTTGATAAAGAATTCAAAAAAAATTGTATTTAGGCATTTTCAAAAGATTGAGAGACAGACCCAGGAAAACACAGACAAAACCCTAGAAGAA
>NW_006922275.1:778047-794506 GCF_000298275.1 Orycteropus afer afer | reverse complement strand
AAGTTCAGCATAGAAAATTATATGGAACAAAGAAATCGACACAATGAAAAAGCACATGACAAAAATGACAGCAAAAAATTCATATTTGCTGATAATTACATATCTGGCAAGGGAATTTTCTCTAAGATTGATGGAAAACTCCAACACCTCAACACCAAAGGAATTGACAATCCAATTGAAAAATGGGCAGAAGACATGAATAGACACTTCACCAAGGAGGATATTCATGTGGTCAGCTAATACATGAAAAGATGCTCACAGTCATGGCCATCAGACAGATATAAATCAAAACAACAATAAGATATACCATCTCACCCCAGCACTGATGGCAAGGTACAATGAGACAGAAAATAACAAACGCTGGTGGTGATGTGGGGAGATTGGGACTCTCATATACTGCTTGTGTGACTGTGAAGTGACACAACCACTGTGGAAAGCAATATGGCAATTCTTAGAAAGTTGGAATGGGAGATACCATTTGACCCAGCAATCCCATTACTAGGTATAGATCCTAGAGAGGTGAGAGCCAGGATAGGAACAGATACATGCATGCTCATGTTCATCACAGCACTATTTACACTAGTAAAAAGATGGAAACAACCTATGTGCCCAGAAGTGGAAGAGTGGGTGACCAAACTATGGTACATGCACACAATGGAATGCTATGCAGCACTAAAAATAATGTAGAGTCTGCAAAACACTGCATAATATGGATAAACTTGGAGGACATTATGTTCAGTGAAATAAGTCAATCACAGAAGGAAAAATATAGTATCAGTTTGTTGTTGTGGAGGGTCACAGAAAGGTTTATATATGGAGGGAAACTTTCTTTTTTGGTTGCCAGGGGTGAGAGGGGAGGGGAAGGAACACTGCAAAAAAAAAAAAAATGCATTGACCAATTTCACTTTAGTTTTGTGTATTTCACTGTATATAAATTGTATTTCAATAAAATGCATTTTTAGAAAAATTGCAGTAAGCTTTGAAAATCTTCTGGTTGAGAATGTAAATGTAATGTTGTTGATGTTGTTATGTGCCTTCGAGTCGGACCCGACTCATAGCGACCCCTCCTTTGGTTTCAGAGGCAGTGTCACTACAGAAGTAGATTGCCCTATCTTCCTTCCGAGGAGTGGCTGGTGGGTTTGAACCGCCAGTCTTCTGATTAGCAGTCAAGTGTCTTAGCCACTATGCTACCAGAGCTCCCTATTATCTCTAATTTAGTAGAACAAATAATCAATTGAGAAATATTGAGGCTTTGATAACTTTTATTTTATGAAACATTAAAGAGAAACTAAAGAAAAAAAAAAAAAACACTAGAGACCACATTTTAATCTTGTTTGTACCCTGCCATATCGAATCAAAATATATTTTGATACAGCAATTATAAATATAAGTATTTTATTTAAGTTGAAGAAACATATGTTTAGCTGATTTTAATTTTAGAATAAAGTTTATTAAGCAAAGGTATAAGTAAACAAACAGAAAAGTTGATAAAAAATTATTTAAGTTCAAAATTGTAAGCCTGTTTACTCACTTTTCTTTTTCTTTGGTCTTGTCATCTTATATGTAAAACATCAATATTTTGAGGGTTGTAGATCATTATCTAAATTGTGAGGAGAGGAAACATCTCAAGAAATAAATTAACATAGTAAGAGTTGGAGTAGATAATTTCATTACTATTTTTCAGTAGTGCCCATTCTTTGCTTTCAAAAATTTGTGATTAAAAATAATTTTTGTTATTTCAAACAATGAAAATCTCAACATAAAAGCTTTTAAAAAATCAACAAAAGCATTTGGTTTTGTTTTAAGTAATTATCATAATCTATTTTCAATAAAATTTCAATAATTTCTACAATTAAATGGCATAAGTGAAAATCTGGTTAAAAGTTGAGGCCTGAAGCATTTATCTACAATCTGTTATTGCCTACTAAAAAACTGATTTTACTTAGTTTGCATATTTATTTGGAATAATTTTTGAAAGGAACTTATGAAGATAGTGTAAGGTCAAGCCCATAACCACAGCCACTTCTCCCTCTGCTACTTCTTAGAATTCTAGTGCAACCAATTACTGCCAGGCACATTGATAGGTATTGAGTGTACAAAAATAAATAAAGAAAAACAGACAGACAGATAACTCCCCTTTAAACACCATAACTTGGAATGGAATGGGAATCTGCAAAGGTGAAATCAGGTATATAAACAAATAGTGCTATTAAAATGCTGTAGGTCCTTACAGGAAGAGATCAAAGCTCAATGAAGTGATTTAGAGAAGGTCTCCTAAATGAGAAGATGCTTTAATTGAACCCCAAAGAGTAGTCACACAAAGAATACTGGATAGGATATCTCAAGTAGAAGAAACAGCAAAGGCAAATGTACAGATGTCTAGAACAATATAGATTGTGAAAAGAAATAAAAATAATTCTGTAAGCTTTATATTAGCATATATATTGACATATATATCATAATATATATATATAACATATATATATATATATAAACATATATAAAACATATATATGTGTATGTGTGTGTGTGTTAACATATTGTGAAAGAGAGAGGGAAAGGGCCTAGAATTACTGCTGTAAATAGCGATCTGCTCATGTGGGCCCTTATATGACAAACTAAGTAGCAATATATGTGTTGGGGGAAGTAGAGCAGATTGGAAGTTTTAACCTTGAGTGTGATAGTCTGATTTCTCTTTTGTATAAGTGACTGTACTATAGAATGATGTCTGCACATTCCATGAAACCATTATGAATGAGGATAGTTAAGGATACTGGAATATTCAAGGATAAAATTTGATTGAGGGAGATTGTCTTGGTAAAGTGGTGACAAGGGAGTATGGGGAAAATGCTGGGGAGTGAAGTGCAGCAAGATGAGGAAATGAATTATATGGATTGAGTTTGAGGTGCTGTGGAATAAGCTAGCAAATATTTCCAGTGAGAGACAAGTTTCAAACTCAGGGGAGATATCCAGACAGACGACTTAACATTGAGATTCATCATAAATATGTAGTAATAAAAACTTTGTGAGTGGATGAAATCACCCAGCACAAGTATGTGGAGAGAGAAAAGTAACGGACCAAGAATAGAGCTCTAGGGAACAAACCTTCTTGTTTGCATTGCAAGTTATCACAAGGAAGCCTCTTCCTATTAAAAAAAAAAAAAAGCTGTGAAGAAATGCATTAATCCTGAAAAGTAGGTAGGTAAGTTTTTATCTCTATGTTTTCTGATGATGACTATTATGGATAAAATTTTGTCCCCCAAATATATATGTTGTGACCCTAACTTCCCATAACAAAATGTGACTTTATTTAGAAATAAGGTATTTGAAGATGTAATTAGTTAACCTGAGGTCACCATTGTGCCACTAGAGATACTTGTAAGACAATAGGGGCTAATGAGTATAGTACTGCTTCAGGCATTTGACTGCTAACCAGAAAGCTGACGATTCAAATACACCAGCCACTCCTGGAAAGGAAGATTGAGCAATCTACTTCCATAGAGATACCACCTTGGAAAATCAAGGAGGGGTCACTCTGGGTCAGAATTGACTCAACGGCATTGAGTTGGGTTTCTTTGTACAGGGGGAAAAGTAATGAAAACTTCTTAGCCATGACCAAACAGCTTGAGGGGATGAGTCACTGAGTCTGGGGCTCGTGACTATAGTCTCAGGGGACATAAAAGTCAATTGACAGAATATAGTCCAGAAGAAAATGTTCTACATTCTACTTTGGTAAGTAGAGACTAGGGTCTTCAAAACTTGTAAGCCATATGTTAAAGATGACATATGTAAAAATGTTATTGGGGTGGCATCTGATCTGCTCTAAATACCCAAAGGGGAGAGGGAATTACCATCATCATTAGCCCAAAGCTGATTCCTATTAAACAGATATCAGACATACCTCCAAACATTTTACCAATTCTGATACCAATTGGCCCTCCCATGGCAGTATCTATTTCTTTGCTAGGTTTGATAATTCATTACAATGGCCACACAGCACTCTCAGACCATAACTACAACATTTATTAGGGAAAGAGCAGATTAAATTTCAGATTCAGGAACTCTCAGAATACACTTCTTTTGTCAGGACCACCACTCTTCATCCATATCCATAGGCAAGCCATGCTCTGCCCCTCAGTTTGACTCCTGTCCTTCTCAAGCTCATGTTCAAAAGCTGTTTTAGCTCTGTTGCTAAGTGTCCAGAGGCATCCTGCTTTGCCGGTAAGCTGTGACCTGAAAGCACCCAGCTCTAGCTTTTTGGGTTGCCAAACTTAGTTCTACCAAGTGCCCAGAGGCACTCTACTCTGCTCCTCTTCATCTTGCCATCTCTGGTCTTAGATGTCTCTCTCTCTCTCTCTCTCTGTATGTCTTCTGGGTCAAAGAAGTTCCCAGCACAGAGATCCTGAGTCCAAAAGATGAGCTCCATTCCTTGGTCTTCTTTCTTGTTGATTGTGAGATCCACCTTCTCTACTTGCTTCGCTCTCCTATTATCTCTTGTAAGATAAACATTGTGCCTCAAGCAAGGGCATCACTTCACTAAGGTTGTGAAGGGTATAGTGACTAGATAAGGGTGATTATATCCTCTAGTAAGCTTTGCCTCAAGATATAGCCCATCCTAATTCTGCCTTAATAACAAAATGGACAACTCACTCCCAAAAGGGACCATATTCACACCCATAGAGGCTAGATTTACAACATATCACAGAACAGAGGATAATTCTGTCAGATCACAAAATAGAGAACATTTACACACTACTGGAAATCATGGCATAGCCAAGTTGACATATAACTCAATCATCACAGGTTTCATACGCTTTGGTCTCACCCAATCATTATGTGGGGACTTAACAAGACCATGGTTACAAGGGCTATATTAGGCAATTTACTGCACCACACCATCTAAGGGCAACTCTTGGTCTCTACATCTCCAGAGCAAAGAAAAGAGAAGTAAATCAAAGATGCAAAGAAACAATCCAAAGGTCTAATGGATCATATGAACCCCGGACTCCTCAACCTTGAGATCAGAATAACTAAATTGTACCTATCTACCACAGCTGACCACTCTAAAAGGTATCACAATAAGAGGTACTGGGAAGAGGGAGAGGAAAATGTGGAGCAAACCTCAAAATAATAATAATAGCAAGCTTACTGGTCTGATAGAGACTAGTGGAACCTCTGAGACTACAGTCTTTAGACACTCTTCAAGCCTACAGCTGAATTCACATCCAAGGCTCAAGTTTCAGCCAACTGGTAGACAGGACTACAATGTGAATAATGAAACTAAGGAGTTAAACATTCCTTAGAACAATCAATCATACAAGATCAAAAGACCAGCGTTTGTCCAGAGATAAGGCTCAGAAGCAGGAAGATATGGGAAAGAAGGATAGAAGGAAATACTAAACACAGGGATGAATTGGGAAGAGTATTATAACATTGTGGAGAGAGAAATCAATGTTACAAAAAAAAAAAGTGTATGAATTATTAAATGGAAAATGAACCAGCTCTGTAAACTTTCTCACAAACCACAGTAAAGAGTTTTAATCCAGGACAATAAAGGTTAAGAATATATATTGTTGTTGTTGTTAGGTGATGTCAGTCAGTTCTGACTCATAACAACCCTATGTACAACAGAATAAAACACTACTTTGTCCTGTGCCAGCCTCACAATCCTTGCTATTTCTGAGTCCATCATTGCAGCTACTGTGTCCATCCATCTCACTGAGGGCCCTTCCCTTTTTTGTTGACACTCCACTTTATCAAGCTGGGTATCTTTCTCCAGGGAATTGTCATTTATGATGATATGACCATAGTAGGTCAAATGAATTCTGGCAATTCTCACTTCCAAGGAACTTTCCAGCTGCACTTCTTCCAGGACAGATTTGTTGTTATTTTAGCAGTCCATGGTACTTTCAGTATTCTTTGACAACACCATAACTCAAAAGCATCGACCCTTCTTTGGTCTTCCTTATTCATTGTCCAGATCTCACATGCATATGAGGGGGATTGAAAATACCATGGCTTGGGTTAGGCACCCCTTAATCTTCAAAGAGGCATCTCTCCCCTTCAGCACTTTAATGAGGTCCTTTGCAGCAGACTTTCCCAATGCAATAAGTCATCAGATGTCTTGACTGCTGCTTTCATTGATATTGATTGTGGAACCACGAAATATGAAATCCCTGACTTCGATCTTTCCATCTATCGTGATGCTGCTCATTGAATCAGTTGTGAAGATCTTTATTTTCTTTATGTTGAGATTCAATCCATACTGCAGACTGTAGTCTTTAATCCATCAGTAGATGTTTGAAGTCATCCTCAATTTCAGTAAACAAAGTATGTCATCTGCATAGCATAAGTCATTAATGAGTCTTCCTCCAACCATTATGCCACACTCTGCTTCATATAGTTTAGCTTCTCAGATTATTTGCTCAACATACAGATTGAATAAGTATGGTGAAAGGATACAACCTTTGAACACTTCCTTCCTGATTTTAAGCCATGGAGTGTTCTTCTGTTGTGTTCAAACAATAGCCTTGTGGTACAGGTTCTTCATGAGCACAATTAAGTGTTCTGGCATTCTCATTCTTATCAATGTTATCCATAATTTGTTATGAGCCACAAAACTGAATGCTTTTGCATAGTCAAGAAAACAAAATAAACATCTTTCTGGTATTCTTTGTGTGTTAGACTAGGTCCTCTAGAGAAACAAAACCAGTAAATCTTATAGAGAGAGAGAAAAATTTATCTTAGGAAAACGGCTCACACACTTATAGAAGCTGGCAAGTCCAAAGTTCCTGGATCAAACGTCAAGCTGGAGGCTTTTCCCAACTCTTGCAGCTGCAGGAGCTGAGGAGCTCAAGGTTGGCAGGCAGTACACTGGCTGTTGACACCAATGAATGATGAATCCAAGATCTCCAGGCCAAATAGTGGATTTTTCACTCACAGACAGTTGTAGGCAGCACAACAGAATCCTTATCCACAAAAGAATGTCTCTTTTCCCAGGATGTCCACAGATAAACTGGAAGCAGGCCACACCCCTAGGGAAATTCCTTTTCAACAGATTGGCTGCTCAAAATATAATAATCTGATTCCATCATGGGAATAACCACATGACAACAGCTTAAACCACACAGAATTGTGGTCCAGCCACACACAGCTGGACATACAGCTCCAACTATCACACTTTGTTTTCAGCCACAATCCATCTGACATCAGCAATGATATCTCTTGTTCCACATCATCTTCTGAATCCAGCTTACACTTCTGGAAGTTCTCAGTCAATGTACTGCTGCAACCTTTTTGAATTATCTTCAGCAACAGTTTACTTGTGTGATATTGAGGATATTGTTCGATAATTTCCATATTCTGTGGGATCACCTTTTTTTTGGAATGGGAACAAATATGGATCTCTTCCAGTCAGTTCAGCAGGTAACTGTCTTCCAAATTTCTTGGCATAGATGAGTGCCAACACACTATCCATTTGTTGAAATATCTCAAGGCATATTCCATTAATTACTGGAGCCTTGTTATTTGCCAATTCCTTCAGTGCAGGTTCGACTTCTTCCCTCTATACCATTGGTTCCTAATCACATACTACCTCCTGAAATGGATGAACATCAACCAGTTCTTTTTGGTACAGTGACTTTGTGTATTCCTTCCATCTTCTTTTGATGTTTCCTGCATCATTCAATATATTGCCCACAGAATCCTTCAATATTGCAACTCAAGGCTTGAAATTTTTCCTCAGTTCTTTCAGCTTGAGAAATGCTGAGCATATTATTCTCTTTTGGTTTTCTAACTCCAGGTCTTTGCACATTTATTTATAAAAATTGACTGTCTTCTCAAGATTCTTTGCAATCTTCTGTTTAGCTCTTTTATCTTGTCATTTCTCCCATTTACTTTAGCTACCCTCCTTTCAAGAGCAAGTTTCAGAGTCTCTTCTGACATCTATTTTAGTCCTTTTTTCCTTTCCTGTCTTTTTAAGGACCTTTTGCTTTCTCCATGGATGATGTTCTTAATGTCATCCCACAATTCCTCTGGTTTTCCATTATTGGTGTTCAGTGCATCATATCTATTCTAAACTCAGTAGGGATATAATCAAGTTCATATTTTCCCTCTCAGGACTTGTTTTGTCTTCAGCTTCAACTTGAACTTTCATATGAGCAGTTGGTGGTTTGTTCCATAGTCAGCTCCTGGCCTTATTTTGGCTGATGATATTGAGTTTTTCCATTGCCTCTTTCCACAGATGTAATCAATCTAATTCTTGTGTATTCTATCTGGTGAAGTCTATTTGATAGCCACTGTATTTGTTGTTGAAAAAAGGTATTTGCAATGAATAAGTCGTTGGTCTTGCACAATTCTATCATGTGACCTCCAGCATTATTTCTATCACCAAGGCCATATTTTACAACTACTGGTGATTCTTTATTTCCAACTTTGGCATTCCAATCACCAGTAATAATCAATAAGTCTTGATTGCATGTTTGGTCAATTTCAGACTGCAGAAGTTGGTAAAAAAATTCATTTTCCTTGTTTTTGGCTTTTGTGGGTGATGCATAAATTTGAATAATATTAGAATCAACTGGTCTTCCTTGTAGGTATATGGATATTATCCTATCACTAACGGCATTGTGCTTCAGCATAGATCATGAAACAGTCTTTGTGACTGAAAGCCACATCATTCCTCTTCAATTTGTCATTCCCAGTAGATCATATGGTTGTCTGATTCAAAACGGCCAATGCCAGTCCATTTCAACTTACAAGCTAACACCTAAGATATTGATATTTATGTATTCCATTTCATTTTGACAACTTCCAACTTTCATAGATTCGTATTTTGTACATTCCATGTTCCTGTTATTAGTGGATGTTTTCAGGTGTTTCTTCTCATTTTGACTCATGCTATATCAGCAAATGGAGGTCCTAAAAGCTTTACTCCATCCACATTGCACATAACAACAACAACAACAACAAAAGCTTTACTCCATCCACATTGTTAAGATCAGCTCTATTTTCAGGAGACAGCTCTTACCCAGTCATATTTTGCATGTCTTCTCATCTGAGGAGTTCATCTTCTGGCACTATATTGGACAATGTTTCAGGACTATTCATAAAGTTTTCCAGTAATATATCAGAGAGTTTTTCACTGCTACTCATATAGTTTTCACTAGCCAATTCTTTGATAAGGGATGGTCCCTTCCTTCTTCTGAGTCTGTCTTAGTCTGGAAGTTCTGCTGAAACCTGTCCACCATGAGTGACCCCAGTGGTATTTGAAACACTGGTGGCATATCCTTCAGCCTCACAGCAACACCCAAGCCACCACAGTACAACAAACTGAGAGAAGAGTAGTGGTAAGAATATATAAAGTAAAACAAATAATTGAATATATGGATCCAGTCAGGTGTAAGAAACAGCAATAAACTCTGCAGAATTATTACAGTTTGAGACTGTTGTTTTGTATTATTTAACAGAATATGTTCTCTTCAAGGTGCTCTATTGGCACAGTGGTTAAAGTGCTGGGCTATTAACTGAAAGTTCAGCTGCTAAATGAATGGTCATCTGCTAATGAAAAAGTTGGTGATTCAAATCCACCAGCCACTCTGTGGGAGAAAGATGTGACCATCTGCTTCTGTAAAGATTTACAGCTTTGGAAACCCTATGGGGCAGTTCTGCTATGCTATAGGGTCACTATGGGTCAGAACTGACACAATGGCAGCAAGTTTCCTTTTTTTAGGAGCCCCAATGGTGCAAACATTTAAGCACTCAGCTGGTAACCAAAAGGTTCAAAACCATCCACAGTTCTGTAGGAGAAAAGATGTAGTGATCTCCTCCCATAAATTTGATAGCCAAGAAGCACTATGGAGGAGTTCTATCCTGTCCCGTGTTGTCACTATGGGCCAGAATCAACTCAGAGGCAAACAACAGCAATATACTCACTTCGATCTATTTATAAAAGAGTGGTAGCAATGAGTAAGTATGCAATATGGGGATACCCATAGAAAATGAAAATTTACCCTATCACATATGGCAATCTATAATGGAAAAACATGCCTAGCAAATGGTCATGTATCTAAGACCGTTTTGAGATATAATCTCATTTTCTACTTCAAAATGCTTTTTTCTCCCATCCAATTACAAATTTTCCTCTTCAGTCAATATTTAATTTTCTTTCATATTCTCCCAAGCATGGAGGTTTTTCTTACCATCTTAATTTACAAGTGAGGATCTGTGATTCTTTTACAGATGAATAAGCAAAACGTATAAATCTGGACAGTTCTAAGTAAGAGCACATGTCCCACTGAGGGCTAAAAAAGCACGTTCCTTCAACTGTTTTATATTCACTGTCTTATTTAGTTATATCAATGAAAAGAACAATAACTTATAAGTAATATCTATAATTTTCCAAGCAGCTAAAAATAAGAACAGTAGAAAACTATCTTTATTTGCTGAGTTTTATCTGTCTTTTTAATATAACTTAAATCCTTTTGTATCTGAGCCCATTACTGTAAAAAGACAAAGAAGGCTTTGCTTGGGAAAGGGAACTCACTTAGTAGGTTACTGGGATGGGGAAGGAAGGGAAAAGATTAATTTTAGGCTACTTGGGGCCTACATGCTGACATGGGTAGGAGGAAGGTTATACGGTAAGGGTCTGTGACCACCATGATAGCATTAGGAAATGGGAGGACACCAAATTGTGTACATAAGAGATAGATGACAGATGCTAATACCAACCAATGTGTCCATAATAGTGCATTGCTATTAACACCAAACACCAAGCTATAGATAAACACATAAACACCTGAGATGATCTCTCACAGGGTCAGTGAACAGAAGTGTACTCTTAACCAATGATAGATTCAGCTGAGGCTAATCTTGCACAGACACCAGTGATACAAAATACCTGCAGTTCTTACAGAAACAATAGAAAACAGACACAGAGTAATCCTTCACAGACCACCAGACACTATGAGAGAGAGATCCAATAAATCTACCACCTCAGGACCATAGTACTGGGGGACACCAGACTCAATTGGCACAACAAAATACTTAACAGCCTTGTTCTACATCCTACATTGGTGAGTAGTGACTGGGGTCTTAAAAGGTTTCAAGTGGCCATCTAACATGCAGCTCATTGTATTTTAGCATCAGAAGGGAAGAATAATACAGAAGAAGAAAAAAAAAAAGGCGGTCATTTGGAAGCAATCAGCCATAAGACACAATGACCCTTAAGACCAGAAGAACTAGATGGTGCCCAGCTGCCAATGCCAACCACTCAGGAAAGGACCAAATCTGGAGATCCTGGATAGAGTGAGAGGGAAAATGTGGAACAAAATCTAAAAACTCAGTAATGACCAGAATTACTAGTGTGAAATCTGGTGAGACCCCCAATACTATGGCCCTGGAATATATTCTGCACCTGGAATAAAATGCATCCCAGGGGCTGCCTCTCAGCCCAATAGTTAACCAGATGTACACGCAGAACACTCAACCCAGAATGACACACCCACATACTCTATGTTAATATGTCCCTTAAAACAATAGACCACGGGACACCAGAGGACCAACATTCAAATTGAGGAAATGCAGGACAAACAGGAGTGTACACATACGAGGTGCATGAGGCATGGTTACAGGGTAGGGAGAAGAGTAGACTGGGTTAGTGTTGGACATGGTAAATGGGGAATGTAACTAAATGTACACGTATTGTTGAATGTACAACAAACTCTTAAAACAAATAAATAAGTAAATAGAAATCCATCTATTACCTGGTAGTTTTTAAGCAGGGTGCCATTAAGTTTCCATGTGCTGGATTTTTGCCCTTATTGTTCTTATTGTTGATTTCTTATTTTATGGCATTGTGATTTGAAAAGATGCTTTGCATTATGCTGATGTCTTTAAATTGATTGAGGATTGCTTTGTGGCATAACATATGGTCTATCCTGAAAATGTTCCACTTTCACTAGAAAAGACTGTATATTGAGCTGGGTGAAGTGGTGTTCTGTACATTTCTAGAAGGTCAAGTTGCTTGCATTGTTTAGTTCTTTGGTGCTTTTCCTGAGTTTCTTTCTAGTTGTTTTATTGTTCATTGACAGTGGTGCATTAAAGTCTCCTGCTATTATCATGGAGTTGTCTATTTCCCTTTTCAATTGATTTATGTATTTTGGGGTTCTTTAATTGGGTGCATAGATATTTATTATGTTTATATCATATTACTGGATTGACCATTTAACCATTATATAACATCTTCCTTCATGTCTTATGCTGGGTGCACCTTAAAGTCTATGTTATCAGAAATTGATATTACTACTCCTGCTTTTTTATGACTAATATTCTCTTTATATATTTTTCCAACATTTGGCTTTCAGTCTAGTTTTTTTCTATGTGTCTAAGATAAGTCTCTTTCAGATTGCATATTGATGGATTGTGTTTTCATATCCATTCCACAGCTGTCTCTTGATTAGTGCATTTACATTCAGTATAATTACGAACAAGTTTGAATTTATTGCTGTCATTTTTTTTTTGTAGTGCTGTGAATTACTTTGTTACATATAATTCTCTGTGGTAAGTTCATTTTGCATATGTATTTTTTTTATCATTTCTCTCATTGCTATTGTTTTAGTTGCTAAATATTTATGGCTTTCTTCTTTTTTATTTTGCTTTGTTCATTTTTCTTAAGGATAACCCTTAATTTATATTTTTCTTCCCAAGGTTAAACAGTCCATTCTACCTTGAAATAATCTTGAGTTCCTCTCCATTGGAAATTCTGTAACTACACCAGGAGCTCTGGTGGCATAGTGCCATAAAGAGAAGGCTGGTGGTTCAAACCTACCAACCACTCCTCAGAAGGAAGACTGGGCAGTCCACTTCCATAGAGATACCATCTCAGAAACCCAAAGAGGTACCACTGAGTCAGAACAGACTAAGCAGCAGTGAGTTTCCAAAGAAAGCTGATCCAAAATAATGTGAAAAATATTGAACAATATCATTAATACCACACTGGAGTAAAATTTTGCTGAAGATAGTTTAAAAATAGTTGCAGCAATGTATTGACAGGGAACTTCCAAAAATGCAAGCTGGATCCAGAAGAGGACATAGAACAAGGGATATCATTGCTGATGTCAGATGGATCTTGGCTGAAAGCAAAGAATACCAGAAAGATATTAACTTGTGTTTTATTGATTATGCAAAAATCATTCAACTGTGAGGACCATAATAAATTATGGATAACTTTGAGAAGAGTGGGAATTCCAAAGCACTTAATTGTGTTCATGAGGAACATGTACATAGACCAGGAGGCTGTCATTGAAACAGAACAAGATGATATTGCATGGTTTAAAATCAGGAAAGGAGTGGGCCAAGGTTGTTTCTTTTCACCACACTTATTCAATCTGTATGCTGAGCAAATAATCTGATAAAATGGACTATTATAAGAACACAACATGAAGATCTAGTGTTGTAGTGATAAGACATTTGACTGCTAACCAGAAGGCTAGTGGTTCAAACCCACCAGCCACTCCTAGGAAAACCAAGGAGGGGTCACTATGAGTCAGATCCGACTCAATGGCAGTAAGAATTTCTTTGGAATAGGTACAAATATGGATCTGTTCCAGTTAGTTGGCCAGGTAGTTGACTTCCAAATTTCTTGGCACAGACAAGTAACTGCCTCCAGGGCAACATCCATTTGTTGAAACATCTCAGTGGGTACTCTGTTAATTCCTGGAGCCTTGTTTTTTGTCAATTCCTTAAGTTCATCTTTTACTTCTTCTTTCAGTATTGTTGGTTCTTGACCATATGCTCATTCCTGAAATAGAGGAATGCCAATCAATTATTCTTGGTTCAGTGTATTCTTTCTGTTCTGATTAACTAGTTTCACTCTCACAAGAATATACCACAAATGGGATGGCTTGAAGAGGAGTTCATTCTCTTACAGTTCAGGAGGCTAGAAGTCTGAGTTCCAAGTGCCTGGTTCTAAGGGCTGTATGAAAGTCCCTCAACATTGGGCTTCACCTCTGCCCCCAGATCAGTCTCAGCATGGGGAATACTACATCCAGCTGTGCTCAACCAGGAGCAGCCAACTTGACACACAGACTTATCCACCCCAATTGCACCCCTTCTCAACTTGGCACCTGTACAGACCTTCATTGGGTGTCATCCCTACACATCTTTTCACTGGTGACTCCAGTCCTCTGGTTCCTAAGTGGTGACCTCACCCCCTTAGCCTGGCAGGCCCCATTTCTCTCCCTCTTGGGCATAGCAGCCCTGCACCCTCACTCATGGGCAGAGTGAAACCTAGGCGGCTGTGGTGGTTCCACCCCCAAAGCCATGGTCCTACCCTTGAGGCTGAGGCAGCTCTGCTTCCCATTTCCTTGTTCTCTTCACTCTGCCAATTAATGCCAAAGGTGATCCACTCCACAGGAAATCTTCCTGCCCCAAAAGCACTCGCAATCTTGCTCCACGGGCCATCCAACCTGCCACTCCATTTCATGCCAGTCTCTTCTACAATTAATGCCTGAAGACATCCCACTCTGCCAGAAAGCCACCTATGCAAAGGCATCCATCTTTCTCCTCTGTGGGCTGGTAAGGTTATTGTTGTCCCATGCCAGTCTCTGGGCTCTGCTCCTGCTGTCTCTCATGCTGTATGCTGGGGTCTCTCTGCCAGAGTCTCGGGTCAAGGACACACTCCACTCCTGTTTCCACATTTTAGGTATCTGTTAGAGCAGCACACCCTACTCCTGCTACCGTATTATGTTCTGGTTACCTAATACTGCTCTGACAAGAATATACCACAAATGGGATGGCTTGAACAAACAGTTTATTCTCTTACAGTTTAAGAGGCTAGAAGTCTGAGTTCCAAGTGCCTGACTCTAGGGGCTATGTGAAAATCCCTCAACCTTGGGCTTCAGCTCTGCCTCTTGCTCCCAGCCCACTGAAGCTAGAGGCATCTCTTCACTCAGGCAGCTACTGGCTGCTGAAGCTAACAAGCCCAAGACTGACAAATAAAATGGCATAGTCCTGATGTTACAAAACCACATGGCAGGCCATTAATTCAAGTCCATTGTAAGTCCCAAGGTAGGCAGAGCATGGCAGGCTGCTGAACAATGATATAGCTACATGAAGGGTCCAAGCAAGCCATAAGGTAGAGACTGTTCCCAAAGCTGTTACTTATATACAGGCAGCAGACCATATACCAAAAGTCAACTACTCAGCTCCTCACAGTAGATTCCAACATGAAGTTGATTACCAGTCTCATCATGAGGAATATTACATCAAGCTGCCCAGCCACTCAACCAGGCCCAGCCAAGTTGACACACAACCTTAACCACCACACCTTCCATTTACTTTGATGCCTCCTGCATCATACATTATTTTCCCCATAGAATCTTTCCATATTGCAAATCAGGGCTTAATTTTTTTTCTTCAGTTTTTTCAGCTTGAGAAATGCCAAGCATATTCTTCTCTTTTTGTTTTCTACCTCTGAATCTTTGCACATTTTATTATAATAGTTGGCTTCATCTTTTCAAGTTGCTCTTTGAAATCTTCTGTTCAGCTCTTTTATCTTGTCATTCTCTCCATTTGCTTTAGTTACTCTCCATTCAAGAGCAAGATTCAGAATGTCTCCTGGAATCCATTATGGTCTTTTCTTCCTTTCCTGTTTTTTTGATGACCTTTTGCTTTCTTCTTGTATGATATTCTTGAAGTACTCCCATTATTTCTCTGTTTTTTGGTCATTGATGTTCAATGCATCAAAAGTATTCTTCAGATGATCTCTAAATTCAAGTATGATAGCTGATTGTGGAACAGACCATCACCTGCTCATATGTACATTGAAGTCGAAGCTGAAGACAATTTAAAAAAGTCCACAAGAGCAAGAATATGACCTTAATTATATTCCTCTTACATTTAGAGACCATGTAAAGAGTAGATTTGATTCATTGAACACCAATGACTGAAAACTAGAGAAATTGTGGGATGACGTCAAGAACATCATCCATGAAGAAAGCAGAAAGACATTAAAAAGACAAGAAAGAAAGAAAAGACAAAAATGGAAGTCAGAAGGGACTCTAAAACTTGCCCTTGAGCAAGTTAAAGAAAATGAGTTAAAGAAAATGGAAGAAATGACAAGATAAAAGCATTACCTGAACAGAAGATTTCAAAGAGCAGCTCAAGAAAACAAAATCAATTACTATATGAAATTTTCAAAGATCTTGAGTTAAAAAAAAAAAAAAAAAAGGGAAAAACATGCTCAGCATTTCTCATGTGGAAAGAACTGAGGAAAAAAATTAAGTCTCAAATTGCAATATTGAAAGATTCTATGGGCAAAATATTTAATGACACAGGAAACATCAAAAGAAAATGGAAGGAATACACAGTCACTGTACCAAAATAATTGGTTGATGTTCATCCATTTCAGGAGGTGGCATATGATCAAGAAACAACAGTATTGAAGGAAGAAGTCAAAGCT
>NW_006922275.1:771899-777777 GCF_000298275.1 Orycteropus afer afer | reverse complement strand
GATATCATGCTGATGTCAGATGGATCTTGGCTCAAAGCAAAGAGTACCAGAAAGATATTTACTTGTGTTTTATTGACTACACAAGAGCATTTGATTGTGTGGATTGTAACAAATTATGGATAACATTGAGAAGAATGGGAATTCCAGAACACTTAACTGTCCTCATGAGAAATTTGTACATAGATCAGGAGGCTGCTGTTCGAACAGAAAAAGGGAACACTGCATTGTTTAAAATCAAGAAGGGAATGTGTCAGGGTTGTATCCTTTCACCATGCTTATTCAGTCTGTATTCTGAGAAAATAATCCAAGAAGCTGGACTATAAGAATAAGAACATGGCATCAGGATTGGAGGAAGACTCATTAACAACCTATGTTATACAGGCAACACAACTTTACATGCTGAAAGTGAGAATTACATGAAATACTTACTGATGAAGACTGAAGACTACAGTCTGTAGATTAGATTACACCTCAGTATAAAGAAAACAAAAATCCTCACAATGGGAAAATAAGCAGCATCATGATAAATGGGGGAATGACTGAAGTTGTGAAAGACTTCATATTACTTGGTTCTACAAACAACGCCAATGGAAGCAACAGTTAAGATATCAGACGCTGTACAGCATTGGGCAAATTCACTGCAAAGGACATCTTTCAAGTGCTGAAGAGCAAAGATGTTTCTTTGAAGACTAAGGTGTGCTTGACACAAGCCATGTTATTTCCAATCTACTCATGTGCATGTGAGAGCAGGACTATGGAAAAGGAAGTCTGAAGAAGAGCCGATGCTTTTGAGTTGTGGTACTGGCGAAGAATGCTGAAAGTACCATGGACTACTAAAAGAACTAAAAAATCTGTCCTGGAGGAAGTGCAGCCAGAAAGCTCCTTGGAAGCGAGAATGGCCAAACTTCACTTCTCATACTTTGGTCATGTTGTAAGAAGGGCCCATTCCCTGGAGAAGGATATCATGCTTGGCAAAGTGGAGGAACAATGAAAAAGGGGAAGGCCATCAACAAGATGGATTGACACAGTGACTGCAATGATGGGCTCAGGTATAGCAAGGATTGTGAAGGTGCCACAGGACAGGGCAGTGTTTCATTCTGCTGTTCTGTTTCTGTCTCTGAATCAGAGATGACTCAATGGCACCTAACAACAGCAACAACAACAACCATAGCATTTTAAAAGCAGAGTAGAATTTTTGGAATAAGACATAAAGTTTGTCTTCTTTTTTCCTTCAATCTCAACTAACACACAATTAATGAATCTAATAGTCTTATCCCAAAAGTTAAAGACACTTGATAGTAATTAGAATATAGATCACAATACAAATTTAAACTGAATGTCAGGCATTATGATACTAAAATTCATTGACAATCCTTGTCTATACAGTTACTCTTTGGCCAACTCTCTTATTTTATTGTTATCATGTGCTATAAAGTCAGCTTCAAATCATAGGGACCTATGTACAACAGAATGAAACACTGCATGGTCTTGTGCCATCCTCACAATCTTTAATATGCTTGAGATCATAATTGCTGCCACAGTGTCAATCCATCTTGTTGACTTCTCCTTTTTCACTAGTGCCCAAGACATTTGACTGTTAACCAGGAGGCTGGTGGTTTAAACCCAACCACTCCTCAAAAGGAAGATTGAACTGTCTACTTCTGTAGAGATATTGCCTCGGAAACCCAAGGAGGAGTCATTATGAGTCAAAGAGACTGAACAGCAGTGAGTTTGATACTTTACCATCCGTGATATCATCCTCCAGGGAATGCTCCCTTCTGACAGCATGAGCAGAGTGTTGTTGTTGTTCTTGTTGGTATGTGGTGTCAAGTCGGACCCAACTCATAGCAACCCCTCCTTGGGTTCCCGAGGCAGTATTACTATGGAAGTAATTGCCCAAACTTCCTTCCGAGGAGTGGCTGGTGGGTTTGAACCACCAGCCTTCTGGTTAGAATAAAGTGCCTTAGGCACTACGCTACCAGAGCTCCTATGACCAGAGTAGGTGAGACAAAATCTGGTCATTCTCACTTCTGAGAAGTATTCCACCTGCACTTCTTCCACGACAGATTTGTTCATTCTTCTGGAAATCCATGGTATTTTCAGTATTCTTCACCAACATCACGATTTAAAGGAATCAATTCTTCTTCAGGCTTATTCACTGTCCAGTTTTCACATGCATATGAAGCGATTGAAAATACCATGGCTTTGGTCACACTCTAGTCTTCAAAGTGTCATCTTTACTACTTAACACTTTAAATAGATCTCTTGCAGCAGATTTTTCCAATGCAATATGTTTGATTCCTTGACTGCCGCTTCCATGGGTGTTGATTGTCGATCCAAGTAATATGAAATCCTTGACAACTTCAATCTTTTCTGCATTTATCATGATGCTTATTAGTCTAGTTGTGAGGATTTTGTTTGCTTTATGTTGAGTGCAATCCACACTGAAGACTGCAGTGTTTGATCTTCATCTATAATCTTTAAATCATCCTCACTTTCAGCAAACAAGGTTGTATCATCTTCGTATCACAGGTTGTTTATGAGTCTTCCTCCATGTTCATCTTCATATAGTCAAGCCTCTCAGATATTGACTCAACACCCAGATTATCTAAGGATAGTGAAAGGATACAACCCTGAGACACACCCTTTCTGATTTTAAAGCATGCATTATCCCCTTGTTCTGTTCAAATGACAGCCTCTTAGTCTATGTACACGTTTCTCTTGAGTATAATTAATTGTTCTGGAATTCCCATTCTTTGCAAAAAAAGAAAAAAAAAATGCTATGACCCACACAATAAGATGCCTTTGCATGGTCAATAAAACACAGGTAATCATCCTTCTGGATTGATGAATCAATTATTTGATTTCAGTCAAGACCCATCTGATACCAGCAATGATATCCCTCATTCCACATCTTCTTCTGAATCCAGCTTGAATATACTGTGCCAACAGTTCTTGAATTGTCTTCTGCAAAATTTTACTTATATGTGATATTAATGACATTATTTGATAATTTCCACAGTCTGATAGATTATCATTCTTTGGAATGGCCACAAATATTGAGCTTTTCCCATCAGATGACCAGGTGACTTGCTTCCAAATATCTTGGTGTGTATGTGTAAGCATGTCCAGATCTGCATTCATTTGTTGAAACATCTCAGTGGGTATTCTGCCAATTCCTGAAGACTTGATTTTGCCAAATTCTTTGGTGCAGCTTCATCTTCTTCCTGTAATACCATTGGTCCTTGATCATATGCTACCTCTTGAAATAGTTGAACATCGACCAATTCTGTTTGTCATAGTGATTCTGTGTATTCTTTCCATCTTCTTTTGATGCTCCCTTCATCATTCAATAATTTGTTCATAAAATTCTTAAGTATTGCAACTTGAGACTAGAATTTTTTCATCTGCTCTTTCAGCTTGAAAAATGCTAAGCATGTTCTTCTCTTTTGTTTTTTAATTCCAGGTCATTGCACTATCCATTATAATACTTTTTTACTGTCTAATCAAACCTCCCTTTGAAATCTTCTGTTCAGCTCTTTTATTTCAACATTTTTTTCCTTTTGCTTTCATTACTCTGTTCAAAATCTAGTTTCAGAGTCACTTCTGACATTCATTCTGGGCATTTCTTCCTCTCCTACCTTTTTAATGACTCATTTATTTTCTTCATGTACAATGTTCTTGATGTCATACAATAACTTGTCTAGCCTTTGGTCATTGGTGTTAAATGTGTCAAATCTATTCTTCAGATGGTCTCTAAATTCAGGAAGAATAAAATCAAGGTCATATTTTCCCTCTCGTGGGCATATTTTAATTTTCTTCAACTTCAACTTGAACTTGCATAGGAGAAATTGATGGTCTGTCACACAATCAACTCCTGGCTTTATTTTGACTGAAGATAATTGACTTTGTCACCTCTTTCCACAGATGTTGTTGATCTTATTCCTGTGTATTCTATCTGGCTGGGTTCATGTATATAGTTGGCATTTATGTTCTTGAAAAAAATATTTGCTATGAATAAGTCATTGGTCTTGCAAAATTCTATCATGTGATTTCCAGGATTTTCTATCACCAAGGCCATATTTTTCTACTACTGATAACTTTATTTCCAACTTTCACATTTCAATCACTAATAATAATCAATACATCTTAATTGCATGTTTGGTCAATTTCAGACTGTATTATTAGGTAAAAATCTTCAATATCCTCACCTTTGGCTTTAGTGTTTGGTGCATAAGTTTGAATAATGTAGTATTAACTAGTCTTACTTGTAGGAATATGGATATATTCCTATCATTGACAACATTGTACTTCAGTAGATCTGGAAACTTTCTTTTTGATGGTGAGTACATCCCTAATCCTCCTCAATTTGTTGGCATAGTTGACCATGTTATTGTTGTTGTTATGTGCCGTCGAGTCAGCCCTGACTCATAGAGACCCCTCCTTGGGTTTCCGAGGCAGTATCACTACGGAAGTAGGATTGCCCAACCTTCCTTCCAAGGAGTGGCTTGTGGGTTTGAACCACCAGCCTCCTGGTTAGCAGTCAAGTGCCTTAGCCACTATGCTACCAGAGCTCCCATAGTTGACCATATGATTGTCTAATTCAGAATGGCCAATACCAGTCCATTTTAGCTTACTGATGCTAGGCTATTGATATTTATGCATTCCATTTCATTTTTGACAACTTCCAATTTTCCACCTTCCAGGATTCATACTTTGTGTATCCTATGTTCCAATTATTAATGAATGTTTGCAGCTGTTTCTTTTCATTTTGAGTTATGTTCCATCAGTAAATGGAGTTCCTGAAAGCTTTACTCCATCCATATCCTTAAGGTCCACTCTACTTTGCAGACACAGTTCTTCCCCAGTTGTATTTTGAATGTCTTCCAACCTAAGAGGTCATCTTCTAGCATTATATCAGAAAATATTTCAGGGCTTTTCACAAAGTTTCCCAGTAATACATCAGGCAGTGTTTCACTCCTCTTCATACTTTTTTTTTTTTTTAGTGGCCAGCTCTTTCAGATGAAGATAGCCCTGTATTAGTCTTTCCAGCCTGTCTTAGTCTGGAATCTCTGCTGAAACTTGCCCAGAAGGGGTTATCTTACTGTTTTTGAAATACTAGTGGAATAAACTCCAGTCTCACAACAACCCAAAAGCCACCACTGTACAACAAACAGAGAGATGAATAAGACATAAAGTCTGTCTTCTTTTTTGCTTCAAACTCAACTGATACAAGATTATTGTATCTAACAGACTTTTCTAAAAAGTTAAAGATTATTGATGGTAATTAGAGTATAGATTACAATACAACTTTAAAGCAAATGTCATGTATTATAGCACTAAACATCATTGAAAATCCTTTTCCTATAGTTACTCTTTGACCAATTCTCTCTCACTATTACTGGATTACTGTTGTTCTTCCAACGCCAAATGCTCTCTTGATTATATACAGATTTCATTATATCTAGCACCTCAACTTCATATCTCTTAAGATCTGTTGTTGTTGTTAGGTGCGTCAAGTTTTTTATGACTCATAGTAACCCCATGCACAGCAGAATGAAACAATGCCCAATCCCATGCCAGCTCCATGATCCTTGCTATACTTGAGCCTATCATTGCAGGCACTGTGTCAATCCAGCTCATTGAAGGCCTTCCCCTCTTTTGTTGACCCTACACCCTACAAAGCATAACATCCTTCTCCAGGGAATGGTCCCTTCTTACAACATAACCAAAGTAGGTGAGATGAAGTCTGGCCATTCTCGCTTCCAAGGAGCATTTCAGGTGCACTTCCCCCAGGACAGATCTGTTAGTTCTTTTAGCAGTCCATGGTACTTTCAGCATTCTTCGCCAGCACCACAACTCAAAAGCATCAACTCTT
>NW_006922275.1:768380-769632 GCF_000298275.1 Orycteropus afer afer | reverse complement strand
ATTGTACTTCAGGACAGATCTTGAAGCATCCTTTGTGATGATGAATGCCACACCATTCTTCCTCAAACTGTCATTCACAGCATAGTAGATCATATGGTTGTCTAATTCAAAATGGCCAAAACCAGTCCACTTCAGCTCACTAATGCTGAGGATATCAATCTTTATGCATTCCATTTCAGTTTTGACAACTTCCAATTTTCCTAGATTCATACTTCATACATTTCATGTTTCAATGATTAATGGATGTCTGGAGTTGCTTCTTTTTGATTTGAGTGGTGCCACATCAGCAAATGGAGGTCTCGAAAACTTTACCTTACCCATATGAGTATGGCTGGGTTTATTCTGATTATGTAGCTCTTTCCCAGTCCTATTTTGAGAGCCTTCTAACCTAACCAGACTGTTCATATAGTTGTGCAGTAATGTATCAGACAGTGTTTCTTTGCTATTTGTAAGGTTTTCCCTGGCCAATTTTTTGAGAAGTGGATGACCTCTTCCTTCTTTCTAGTCTGTCTCAGTCTGTAAGCTGGGCTGAAACCTATGCACCATGTGCATCCCACTGGATTTGAAACACCAGTGGCTCAGCCTCAAAACACATCAACACGTCACCACAGTAGGACAAACCAAAAGACAAGTTTGTCTCCCTGTTGGAAACCTCTCCTACAACCCTTACCTGGGTCCCTGCAGAGGGGATTTAGAAACCTATTAATTGCATTTTAAGAAATTTATGATGAAATGTGATTCTTTGCTTCCAATGTTCCAATAATAGCACAATAAAGGCTGTTATATAAAAGAGATTTTGTACTTCTGAAACAGGTTTTGGAGATCTATTGAAAAGAAGGATGTTGACTAAGTTGTATTACAACATCAGCACATAGTTAATTATTTTTCTCCCAATGGCACATGTGTTTTCTTCTTTGTGCTATTGTGGAAATAGTTCAAGAATGAGGAATAAAACTAAGATAGCATTAAACTGTAAGGGCTGGGCAATCTTCTAAACACCATATACATATTAAATTATTTAATACTCATAACCCCATTTTACATGTTGAGAGAACTGAGGTACAAAAGAAGTTAAATAAACTTGACTGTGTTAAAACATCAATAAGAGACAGAACCTGGATTTAAATTTAGATAAATGGGTTCCAGAGCCCATGCTCCTGATCACTTTGCTTTGTTGTCTCTCACTTCAGTCCCTCCCAAAGAATTCTGGAAACAGCATAATAGGACTTTTGGGGTTCATATCTGTAATTAC
>NW_006922275.1:761573-765102 GCF_000298275.1 Orycteropus afer afer | reverse complement strand
CTCAAGGGCAAGGTTCAGAGTCTCTTCTGTCATCCACTTTGGTCTTCTCTTCTTTTCTTGTCTTTTTAGTGATCTCTTGCTTTCTTCATGGAGAGACAATCATATGATCTACTATACCAGGAATGATGAATTGAAGAGAAATAGCATCACATTCATAGTCAAAAAGAACATTTCAAGATCTATCCTAAATAAAACTGTCAGTGGTAAAATAATATCCATATGCCAACCAGGAAGACCAATTAATATAAAAGCTGGAGAAGACCTAATAAATTAAGGCTTGATTCTTAATTTTACAAGATGAGGAAAGAGTATTAATAATTTTTAAAAATAATTTGCCTAAGTCCATAGAAATAAATTTGTAATAGAAAATTTTCAAGATTAGTAGAACAATCAAATTCAGCCTTTTCATTTAATACCCACTGCCTTCCAGTCAATTCTGACTCATAGAGACCTTTAACAACAGAGAAGAACTGCCTCATAGGGTTTCCAAGGCAATCAATCTTTACAGAAGCAGGCTAGCCTCATCTTTCTCCTTAGAAGCAGCTGGTGGATTCAAATCACCAACTTTTAGTTAGCAGCCCAATGCTTTAACCATTTGGCCACCAGATCTCATCTTTCATTTAATAGGTAAGAAAATATTCAAATTGTTTATTATTTTTCAAATTAAATATAAACATACAGAAATATATTATTATTTTATTTTATAATTCCTAAGGAAACCAGTATCACCTTATTCATCCACACCATTTTTTAAAAAGTATTATTTGTATGAGCCAGAATCTATTTCACGTGGGTCAGTGCTATGGTTCATAGAGATCTGCCAGAAAAAAAATCATCTGCTCTTTTATTTCAAGTAAAATATAAATAAGAAAGGTATGCATTGTATTTCTGTTTGTATGGAAATGTCCTATACAGAACTGTAAGTAAAGCAAAATTTTCCCATGAAACTTTGTACATTTCTTTCGATGTCCTGTGTCAGCCCCTCAGCATCCAGTAATTTACCAAAGTATTCACTGTGCCATTTCACACAGAGTTTGCCATACTATTTTTCATATTTTGCATTCTTCTGAATGCCACTGCTTTTTGTAAATTTCACCATTCCTTTAGGAGAATTGATATACTACTTGCCCTAAGATATGTTTTCCTAATAAATCTTAAAAACTGTCTGCATCTCAAGGAATATATTTACAGTTTAGTAGTGATATACTGAAATAAAGAACTCTGGTAGCATAGTGGATAAGATATTTGACTGCTAACTCTTAAGTCAGCAGTTCAAACCTTCCACTCACTCTATGTAAGGAAGATGGAACAATCTGCTTCCATAAATATTTACAGACTCAGAAACCAATAGGAGTCACTGTGAGTCAGAAACAACTCCATTGCAGTGAGGTTTTATTGTTGTTGTTGTTGTTAGGTGCCGTGGAGTCACTTCCAACTCATAGAGAGCCCATGCACAACAGAACGAAACAATGCCCAATCCCACGCCAGCTCCATGATCCTTACTATACTTGAGCCCACTGTCGCAGCCCCCGTATCAATTCATCTTGTCGAAGGCCTTCCCCTCTTTCGTTGACCCTCAACCTTACCAAGCATGACATCCTTCTGCAGGGAATGGTCCCCTCTAACAACATGACCAAAGTAGGTGAGACAAAGTCTGGCTATCCTCCTTTCCAAGGAGCATCTTGGCTGTACTTCTTCCAGGACAGACCTGTTAGTTCTTTGGGCAGTCCGTGGTACCTTCAGCATTCTTGACCAGCACCACAACTTAAAAACATCAATTATTCTTCAGTCTTCCTTATTCATTGTCCAGCTCTCACATGCATATGAGGCAATTGGAAATATCATGGCCTGTGTCAGGCACACCTTATTCCTCAAGGGAGACAACCTTGCTCCTCAGCACTTGAAACAGTTCCTTTGCAGTGGACCTGCCCAGTGCTACACGTGGTATAATGTCCTGGCTGCTGCTTCCATTGGCATTGATTGTAGAACCAAGCAATGTGAATTCTTGGACAACCTCAATCTTTTCTCCCTTTATCGTGATGCTGCTTATTTTTCCAGTTGTGAGGATTTTTGTCTTCTTTATTTAAAGATGAGTTGGGTCCAACTCGACCGCACACAACAACAACAACAACAACAACAACAATCCATACTGCAGACTGTGTTCCTAAATCTTCATCATTAAGTGCCTCAAACATCCTCACTTTCAGCAAGCAAAGTGGTATCATCAATGTATCTCAGGTTGTTAAGGATTCTTCCTCCAATTCTGATGCCATGTTTTTCTTCATATAGTCCAGCTTCTTGGATTATTTACTCATCATATGGATTGAACAAGTGTGGGGAAAGGATATAATCCTGATGCATTCCCTTCCTGATTTTAAACCAGGCAGCATCCCCTTGTTCCATTCGAAGAACAGCCTCCTGGTCAAGGTGCAGGTTCCTCATGAGTACAATCAAGTGTTCAGGAATTCCCATTCTTCTCAATGTTATTTATAATTTGTCATGATCCACACAATCAAATGCCTTTGCATACTCAATAAAGCACAAGTAACCATATTTCTGGTATTCTTTGCCTTGAGCCAAGATCCATCTGACATTAGCTATGATATCCATTGTTCCACGTCCTCTTCTGAATCCAGCTTGCACCTCTGGAAGTTCTCTGTCAATATACTGCTGCAACCGATTTTGAATTATTTTCAGTAAGATCTTACTTGCGTGCGATATTAATGACATTGTTTAATAATTTCCACATTCTGTGGTATCACTTTTCTTTGTAATGGGTACAAATATGGATCTCTTCCAGTCAGTTGGCCAGGTAGCTATCTTCCAAATCTCTTGGCATAACTGAGTGAGTGCCTCCAGTGCAACATCCGTTTGTTGAAATATCTCAATGGGCATTCCGTCAATTCCTAGAGCCTTGTACTTCACCAGTTCCTTCATTGCAGCTTTGACTTCCTCCTTCAGTACCATTGGTTCTTGATCATATGCCACCTCCTGAAATGGATGAAGATCCACCAGTTCTTTTTGGTACAGTTACTCTGTGTATTCCTCCCATCTTCTTTTGATGTTCCCTGCATCATTCAATGTTTTGCCCTTAGAATCTTTCAATATTGCAACTCCAGACTTGAATTTTTTCTTCAATTCTTTCAGCTTGAGAAATGCCGAGGCTGTTCTTCCTTTTTGGTTTTCTAACTCCAGGTCTTTGCATATTTCATTATAATAATTGGCTTTTCTTCTTGAGTTGCTCTTTGAAATCTTTGGTTCAATTCTTTTATCTTGTCATTTCTTCCATTGGCTTTAGCTTCTCTCCACTCAAGGGCAAGTTTCAGAGTCTCTTTTGCCATCCATTTTGGTCTTCTCTTCTTTTGTTTTCTTTTAGTGACCTCTTGCTTTCTTCATGAATGATGCTTTTGATGACATCTCACAATTCATCTGGTTTCCGGTCACTGATGTTCAGTGCGTCAAATCTATTCTTTAGATGGTCTCTAAATTCAGGAGGGATATATTCTAGATCATATTTTGGCTCTCATGG
>NW_006922275.1:759578-760853 GCF_000298275.1 Orycteropus afer afer | reverse complement strand
AAAGCTTTACCTTATCCATATGAGTAAGGCTGATTTTACTCTGATAATGCAGCTCTTTCCCAGTCCTACTTTGAGAGCTTTCTAAGCTAAGTGACTCATCTTCCTCCTCTATTTTGGACAATGTTTCTGAACTATTCATCAAGTTGTGCAGTAATGTATCAGAAAGTGTTTCCCTGTTATTCATAAGGTTTTCCCTGGCCAATTCTTTGAGAAGTGGATGGCCTCCTCTTTCTTCCTAGTCTGTCAGTCTGCAAGCTGGGCTGAAACCTCTGCAACAGGTGCACTCCAGTGGGTTTGAAACACCAGGGATACAGCCTCAAGATTCACAGCAACATGTCACCATGGTAGCACAAACTGACAGATAAGTTTGTCTCTCTCAGCTGTTGGAAACCCCTCCAATCACCCTTACCTGAATTCCTGTGGCTTACTCTTCAATTGGATCCAGTCCTCTTTGTCTTTTCTGTCCTCTCCCTGCTTCCCATCTTGCTGCTTGTGGTGGGTAGCCTGGTTTCCCTCTCCTCACCTGGCTCCCTGCGGTTGAATCCTCGATCTATTCCTATCCCTTTTGCCTTTTCTGTCTTCTCCCTGCCTTCCCTCCTTGCTCCTTGTGGGCGTGGCCTGTGTTCCCTCTCTTTACCTTGGTCCCTGCAGCTGACCCCTCGATCTGTTCTGGTCCCGTTTGCCTTTTTATGTCCTCTCCCTGTTTCTCATCTTGCTGCCCATTCTTAGGTCCCTTTGTTTTTGTCCTCTCCCTGCTTCCCACCTCACTGCCTGTTCTTAGGTCTCTGGAATCCGAATAAGAATGTTATCACTTTAAAATCCAAAATGGTTGCCACTTGTAAACATTCAAAATGGCTGCACCCTCAATCACTTTAAATATCCAAAATGTCCACTGCTTGGAAACATTCAAAATGGCTGCACCCTCCATACAAACAAGAAGGTCAGCGAAAAAGAAAACCTGCAATATCTGGAAATAGGGCAATAAGAGAAAAAAGGCAGAGAAGGAGAATAATGAAGAAAAGATGGGAAAAATGCAAAAAGAAAAACAAGGAACAGGGTTAACCATGAGAGACAGAAAAAAAAAAAAAATGTGCAACCAGGAGCAGGGAAAAGAGTAAAGGGGAAGAATAAAGAATAATAGTAAAAAGGACAAAAGCATTAATAATAGTAGTACTTTTAAAACAGACAAAAAGCAAGCAAACTAAAAAAATAAGTCAATAAAAACAATCAGGGGAGGGCAGAGCAGGGCACCCAGGCTCTGTCGGAGCACACAGA
>NW_006922275.1:746750-759148 GCF_000298275.1 Orycteropus afer afer | reverse complement strand
AACAGAATCCCAATCTGTAGTTAGTGGGCACACTTATAGGAGCTAGCAAGACCAAAGTTCCTGGATCAAACCTCAAGCTGGAGGCTTTTCCTGACTCTTGCAGCTGTGGGGGCAGAGGAGCTCAGAGCTGGCAGGCCGAATGGTGGATTGTTCACTCACTAAATTAAATTACAAGGGATATAATTTCTGATGTCAGATGGATCTTGGCTGAAAGCAAAGAATACCAGAAAGATGTTTGTGTTTTATTAACTATGCAAAACATCCCATTGTGTGTATCATAACAAATTATGGATAACATTGAGAAGAATGGGAATTCCAGAACACTTAATTGTACTCATGAAGAACTTCTTTATAGACCAGGATGTTATTGTTCAAGTAGAACAAGGGGACACTGAATGGCTTAAAATCAAGTAGGGAGTGTGTCAAGTTTGTGTCCTTTCACCATATTTATTCAATTCGTATGGTGAGAAAATAATCCAAGAATGTGGACTATATGAAGAAGAACTTGGCATTAGGATTGTAGAAAGACTCATTAACAAACTGTAATATGAAGATGACACAAGTTTGCTTGCTGAAAGTGAGGATGACTTTAAACACTTACTGATGAAGATTGAAGACAACAGTCTACATGATGGATTACACCTCAATATAAAGAAAACAAACATCCTCATAACTGGATCAATAAGCAGCATCACGATAAATGGGGAAAAGATTGAAGTTGTCAAGGACTTCATATTACTTGAGCAACAATGGCACAACATGAAAAATATCATCAATGTACCCGAACTGTAAATATGGAAGTTATTATGTTGGCAAACATCTTGCTGCATATGTTTTCACCACAAGAAAATAAATAAATAAATAAATAAATGATGATACACTATATGTTCTCATTTTAGTCCATGGTTCATCCACTAAGACAGTGTTGTTGTTGTTGTTGTTGTTGTTGTGTGCCTTCGAGTTGGACCTGACTCATAGTGACCCCTCCTTGGGTTTCCGAGGCAGTATCACTATGGAAGTAGATTGCCCCATTTTCCTTCCAAGGAGTGGCTGGTGGGTTTGAACTGCCAACCTTCTGGTTAGCAGTCAAGTCCCTTATGCACTACACTACCAGAGCTCCCAAGGGAGTGCTACTCAAATTTTAATATGCATTCCAACCATCTAAGGATCTTGGTAAAAAGCAGGTTCTGATTCAATAATAATGGGCTGTGCCAGATATCTTCCTCTCTAAGAAGTTCCTGAATAATACCAATGCTGCTAGTCCATGAGCTACACTTTAAGAAGTAAGACTAAGGATGTGGTTCTAGTTAATGTAGTTAAGGGACTAATTCTGGTGCCTTCAAGATCCTGTTATGTATTTCCCATAGGGGGCATATGACTCCCAGAGTGTGCTAAAATATTTCTTATCCATCTAATTTTGAGCTTTAATTTTTATTATTAATTTTCAAAAACTCATGTAGAATGGGAATTTATTGTTGAATTATGTAAGAACTGAATAACTTGAATATCTGCCCTTCTTTGGGCTTCTTTCCCCATCTCATCTCCATTAAGATGAACTTATATGTATCCCTTTCTATTGTTTCTCCAAGCATATAAAATCAAATAAGTCATAAATAAGGATAATTTTATTATTTATTTATTTATAAAATGCAATCATATTCTGTCTACCTCTCTGCATCTTACAGTTTTCCATTCATAAATCAAAATGGAAAAAATTTGTGCATGAGCATTCTTTATAATATCTTCATATATTCCATAGTCTGGGTAACCATATTTAATTTAATCAATTTCTTAGGTCACTATTCATCTCATTTCTTATTTATTTATTCATATATTCATTTTGCTACAACCTTATAATGATCCACATCCTTACAGGTGGAGTAGTGAGGTTTTTATTTCCATATGGCATATTTACAAAGGAAATATTAAATATACATATTTTAATTTTAATGGGTATTATCACAGATTTCCAAGTAGAGTCTAAATGTATCTACTAAAATGACATGATATTCCTTTTTTCTTTTCCTGACAACAGTAGGTACCCCTAAATAGAGGAAACACATTGAATATTTATTATAATGTGATAATAATAAAGCATTTATTATGTATATTTAGCCAACATTTTAGAATTTATAGACATACTATATTGTAGATGCTAACTTGATTGCAAATATTAATCCTAGTTAATCATAGATATATTAACATTGTTTATGGAAATTACATGACACAGTAGACTTTTAAAAAATTAACATATACAAACATATCCACCCATATTCCTGGACTTCTGCCATGATTAAAACTTCTTGCCAACCAATAGGATATTCATTTTATCTTTTGATTTTATAAGTACTATGAGATAGTATTTATTTTCTCCCATAAATAATGACAGTTGAGTGGTACATTTGTTAAATCAGCCATTGTGTTCCCACTAAATTAAAGTATATTCTTATCAAATATAAAATGTCTATATATACTGTAGTCCGTTCATGATCTATTTTATTCCATGCTTGAATTTTGCTATTTATATACTTGATAACATTTTATTTTTTACTTCAAATGAGTTTATTAAGTTTAGAATCCTAAAGAGCTAGTCTTCTATAACTATTCTTTTTTGTTAACATATTATTAGTTATTATCTGGAATTTATTTTTCAAATGGCAATTGAGACCATGTTACCCAACTAAAAAATTAACTCTGTTGTGATTCCAATGGAAATTACATTCAATTTATATGGAAATTTAGACAGAATTGTAAACTCCAACATATCAATTTTCCTTCAACATTTACCACTTATCTGTCAGTTTGTGGTACTATGGTGGCTTGCATGTTGCTGTGATGATTAGAAATGCTATGCCCAGTATTTCAAATACCATCAAGATCACCCTTGGTGGATGGGTTTCAGCAGAGTTTCCCAGACCAAGACAAATTAGGAAGATGGACCTGGCAATCTACTTCTGAAGACATTGTTCAGTGAAAATCTTATGAATAGTAGTACAACATTGTCTGATATGTAGTACCAGAGGATGAGCTCATCAGGTTAGAGAGCACTCAAAATACAACTGGAGAAGACTTGACACCTCAAAGTACAGCTGACCTTAATGCAATTACGGATTGCAAGACCACATCTGCTGATGTGGCATGACCCAGAATTAGAAGAAACAGCTTCAAATATCCAATAATAATTAGAATGTGGAATGCACAAAGTATGAATCTAGGAAAAATGAAAGTCATCAAAAAATGAAATGGATGACATAAAGATAGATAACCTAAGCTTTACTGACCTGAAATGGACTAATAATGGCCATTTTGAATCAGAGAAACATATGATCTACTATGCTGTGAATGACAAATTGAAGAGAAATGGCATCATACTCATCATCTCCCTCCAAAAAAACAAAAAAAAAAAAACAAGTTCAGAATCTATTCAGAAGTACAGCACTGTGGGTGATAGGATAACATCCACATGCTTATAAGGAAGTGCAATTAATACAATTACTATACAAACTTACAGAACAATCATCAATGCCAAAGATGAAGAAATTGAACATTTTTACCAAATTTTTTTTAGTTGGAAATTGTTCAAACATTCAATCAAGGTGCACTGATAATTACTAGTGACAGAAGTATGAAATTTGGAAACAAGTAGGATTGGTAACTGAGAAAAAAGAAAAAAAAAAAAAAAAAGCCCTTGATGATAGAAACTATTCCAGAGATTGCATGATAAATTTTGCATGATCAACAATTTACTCATTGCAAATACTTTTCTTCAACAACATAAATGGTGACTATACCCATAGAATTCACAGGATCCAATACACAGTGATCAAATTAACTGCATCTGTGGAAAGAGACAATGGAGAAGGGCAATATCATCAATCAAAATAAGGTTAGGGGCTGACTGTGGAACAGATCATCAATTGCTACTATGTTAATTCAAGTTGAAGCTGAAGAAAATTAAAGCAAGTCTGCAAGAGTCAAAATATGACCTTGATTATATCCTCCCTGAATTTAGAGACCATTTGAAGAATAGATTTGACACATTGAACAGTAATGACAAAAGAGTAGAAGAGTTGTGGGAGATATCAAGGACATCTTACATGAAGAAAGCAAAAATTTATTAAAAAGATAACAAAGAAAGGAAATGAGTCTGTTATTATAGAAAGTCAAGGAAATATTTACACAGGGAAGAAATTTACTTTGATGGTTACCAGGGAGGGAGGAAAGGGGAGGACATTTCTTGACTAATTAGGGGTCGTGTGTTGATTTGGGTGAAAGAAAAGATGATTTAGCAAAAGTATGTGACAGGCGCAATAACAATAAGGAAAAGTTGGACACAGAGAGGTGCACAAAAATTATAGACAACAGAGGCAAATACTACTACACACACAATACCGCATTATCAGTGACAACACACACTAGTCTACAGATGGATACATAGACAGACAGGTGAGATCAGGTGTAGGTAGGTGAATGAGAATATATACCCATGACTATAGATAGGTTTGGCTGATGATGTTCTTACATGTGTCTTTGTGCTACAAAAAATATCCATATATATTATATATCTAATATGAAAAAAAGTTAGGGTAGCTTCTTAGTCACAACCAAATGCTTGAAGAAGTGAATCTCTGGGCCCACAGACTTGCCACCACGGCAATGGGGACATCAAGCTTAATTGTTACAACATAGTCCATAAAAAAATAACATTCTACATCATATTTTGGTGAGCAGTGACCAAGGTCTTAAAAGCTTTCAAGCAGCCATCTAAGATTGATGTCTCCTAGTCTGGAGCAAAGAAGAGTGAAGAAAATCAGAGGTATATGGAAACAATTAGTCCAAGGGCCTAATAGACCATAGGAACCTCAGCCTTCATGACTCTGAGACCAGAAGAGCTAGACAGCACCCAGATACCAATGCCAATCACTGCAAAAGGGATAAAAATTGGAGATCCCGGATAGAGTGGGAGGAAAAATGTGAAACAAAATTCAAAACACAACAATGACCAGAATTACTGGTCAGATGGAGACTGTTGAAACCCCGAAGACTATGGTCCCTGGTTATCCTTCTGGCCTGGAATTTGACTCACTTCTGTGAATTAGTTATCAGCCAAAAGAAAGGCCTACAAGAGGAACATCTGCCCTAGGAAGACGCACCCCTTAAGAACAGTCAACCATGAGAGATCAGAAGGGCAGCATTTGTGTAGGGGGGACTATACACAGAAAAGAATGCATAGGTAAGAAGGACACAGGGAAGGGGAAGTTACAGGGAAAAGATGGGAGGAGAGCAGTTCATTGTTGGGATTTTAATAGGTACCATGAAACAAAACATGTATGAATTGTTGAAAGTAAAACAAATCTACTTTGTAAAAAAAAAAAAAAAGACAGGAAATAAAGGAAAAAACAAAATGGGTATCAAAGGATACTCTAAAACTTGCTCTTGAATGGAAAGTAGCTAAAACAAATGGAGGAAATAATGAAATAAAAGAGCTGAACTGAAGATTTCAAAGGGCAGCTTGACAACTCAACACAAAGTAAAGTATGGGTCTTAGTTCTTTAGTATTGCTATAACAGAAATACCACAAGTTGATGGATTTAACAAACAGGAATTTATTCTCCTAGGGAGCTCTGGTGGCATAGTGCCTAAGGTATTTGACTACTAACCAGAAGGCTAGAGGTACAAACCTACCAGCCACTCCTCAGAAGGAAGATGGGGCAATCTACTTCTGTAGAGATACCACCTCAGAAACCCATAGAGGGGTTGCTATGAGTTGAATTGACTCCACGGCAGTGAGTTTATTGTTTTTGTTTGTACAGTTTTGTAGGCTAGACGTCCAATCAGAGTGCTGCCTCTACTGGCTGGTGAAGGCTCCTCTGCTTTGGGCTTCAGCCCTGCCTCTTATTCCAAATCCACTAGAGCTGGATGCTTTTTCTAACTTAGGTAGCTGCAGACTGCTGAGGCTGTTGAATCCAAGATGAACAGGTGAAATGTCACAATCCCAAGATCAGCAGGCAACACGACAGACCACTAATTCAATTTCAGGAACTACAGACGACAGAGCCAAATTCAGGATCCAGAAGTGCCAAAAAGCTAGGAAACTTTCTCAGGTTTAAGCTTCTCCTTATATACTGGAAGTAAGACACACCCTGAAGGCAAATATTTAGCTGCTCACAGCAGAATCCACCATGCAGGTGATTACAATCGCATCATGGGAATAACTACATCTGACTGCTAAACTACTCCAAACAATGGTCCAGCCAAGTTGACACATAATCTTAATTACCACAGTATGCCAATAAATTGTGCAAAGACTTAGAGTAAAACTACCAAAAAGGAAGCACGGGCTCTACATTTCTCTAGTGGAGAAAACTGAAAAAAAAAAAAAAAAAAAAAAAATTCAAGCCTTAGATTGCAAGACGGAGGGTTCCTATGGACAGAGTGCTGAATGACACAGAAAGTATCAAAAGAAAATGGAAGGAATACACAGTCACTGAACCAAAAATAATTGATTGACATTCAACAATTTCAGGAATAGAATATGATTAAAAGCTAATGGCACTGAAGAAACAAGTCCAAGCTGCTTTAAAGGAATTGGTGAAAAACAAGGTTTCAGGAATTGATGGAATTCCAATTTACAGGTTTCTACAAATGGATGCAACTCTGGAAGAGCTCAGTTGTCTGTGCAAAAAAAAAAAAAAAAATTGCAAATTTTTTTGGATGACTGACCCAAAGAGATCTATATTTTTCCCATTCCAAAGAAAAGTGATCCAACAGAATGCAGAAGTTATTAATTAATATCATTAATATCATAACCAAAAAACAAAACCAAATGCACTGCTGTCGAGTTGGACTGGACTCATAGTGCCCCCTCCTTGGGTTTCTGAAGTGATAGCACTAAGGATGGAGACTGCCCAAACTTCCTTCCGAGGAGTGGCTGGTGAGTTTGAAGTGCCAGCCTTCTGGTTAGCAGTCAAATGCCTTAGGCACTATGCCACCAGAACACCTATTAATATCATACATAAGTCAAATTATGGTGAAGACAATTTAAAAAAAAAAAAAAAAAAAAAGCAGCAATACATCTATAGGGAACTACCAGGAATTCAAGATGGATTCAGAAGAAGACCTGGAATGAGAGATATCATTGCTGATACATAGTCTGGTCAGGTGGACCTTGGCTAAAAACAAAAAATACAAGACAGATGTTTACTTGAGTTTTATAGACTATGCAAAGGCATTAAACTGTACGGAATATAATAAATTATGAACATCCTTATGAAGAATGGAAACTCCCGAACAATTAATTTTCTCATGCAGAACCAGTGTTGTGTCGTTAGGTGTCATTGAGTTGGTTCTGACTCATAGTAACCCTATGTATAACAAAACAAAACATCACCAGGTCATGGGCCATCCTTATAATTCTTGCTATGTTTGAGCCTATCATTGCAGCCACAGTGTCAATCCATCTTGTTGAGGGTCTTCACTATTTTGGCTGACCCTCCATTTCACTAAGCATAATGTCCTTCTCCAGGAAATTTTCCCTCCTAACAAGGTGACCAAAGTAGGTGAGACGAAGTCTGGCCATTCTCACATCCAAGTAACATTCTGGCTACACTTCTTCCAGGACAGATTTGTTCATTCTTCTGGCAGTCTATGATACTTTCAGTATTCTTCACCAACATCCCAATTCAAAAGCATCAACTCTTCCACATTTTTCCTTATTCATTGTCCAGCTACCACACGCATATGGTTGTTCTGTGCCATCGAGTCGGCCCCAACTCATAGCGACCATTCCTTGGGTTGCTGAAGCAGTATCATTACGGAAGTAGATTGCCCAAACTTTCTTCCAAGGAGTGGCTGCCACATGGCATATTAGGTGATTGAAAATACTGTGGCTTGGGTTAGGGCTGACCTTAGTCTTCAAAGTTACATCTTTGCTCTTCAATACTTTAAAGAGTTTATCACAGCAGATTTGCCAAATTCAATATGATGTCTGGTTTCTTGACTGCTATTTACATGGGTGTTGATTGTGGATCCAAGTAAAAATAGTATCTTTGATGATAACAAAGTTTTCTCCATGATGCTGCTTATGTGTCCAGTTGTGAGGATTTTCATTTTTTTGTGTGTGTTGAGGTGTTATCCATACTCAAGACTATAGTCTCTAATCTTCATCAGTAAGTGCTTCAAGTCATCCTCACTTTCAGCAAGCAAGGTTGTGCCATCTGCATATCACAGGTTGTTAAAGAGTTTTCCTCCAATCCTGATGTCACGTTCTTCTTCATATAGTTTAGCTTCTTGAATTATTTGCTCAGCATACAGATTGAATAACCATGGTGAAAGGATACAACCTTAACACACTCCCTTCCTGATTTTAAATCATGCAGTATCCCCTTCTGTTTGAACAGCCTCCTGGTCTATGTACAGGTTCCTCATAAGCACAATTAAGTATTCTGGAATTCCCATTCTTCTCAATGTTATCTATAATTTGTTATGATCCACATAGTCCAATGTTTTTGCATAGTCAATTAAACACAAGTAAACATCTTTCTGGTATTCTTGCTTTTAGTCAAGGTTGGTTTGACATTAGCAATAATTTTCCTCATTCCAAGTCCTTTCCTGAATCAAGCTTGCATTTCAGCAAGTTCCCTAGTAATATATTGCTGCAACCATTTTTGAATTATCTTTGGCAAAATTTTACTTATGTTTGGTGTCAAAAATATTGCTCAATAATTCAACATTTGGTTGGATCATCTTTCTTCAAAATGGGAATAAATGTGGATCTCTTTCAGTCAGTTTTTCAGGTACCTGTCTTCCAAATTTCTTGACATAGATAACTAAGTGCCTCCAGCTCAGCATCCAGCTCAGTTTGTTGAAATATCTCAATGGGAATTCTGTTAATTCCTGTAGCCTTATTTTTCACCACTGCCTTCAGTGCAGCTTTGACTTCTTCTTTCCATACCATTGGTTCTTGATCATATGCCACCTCTTGAAATAGTTGAACAACCAATTCTTTTTTGTACTGTGACTCTATGTATTCCTTCAATTTTCTTTTGATGTTTCCTGCATTATTCAATATTTTGCTAATAGAACCCTTCAACATTGCAAATGGAGGCTTGAATATTTTCTTCATTTCTTTCAGCTTAAGAAATGCCAAGTGGCTTCTTCATTTTTTTTTCTAATTCCACATCTTTGCACATTTCATTAAAATAATTGACTGTCTTCTGCAGCTGCTCTTTGAAATATTCTGTTCCTCTGTTTTGTCTTGTCATTTCTTCCATTTGATTTAGCTACTCTCCAGTCAAGAGCAAGTTTCAGAGTCTCTTCTTATACCCACTTTGGTCTTTTCTTCCTTTTCTGCCTTTTTCATGGTCTTTTGTTTGTTTATGTATAAAATTCTTGATGTCTTCTCAAAACTCATCTGGTTTTTGGTCATTGGTGTTCAGTGAGTCTATTCTCACTGTGCTCCAAATGGTCTTTAAACTCAGGTGATATATAATCAAGGTCATATTTTAACTCTCATGTACCTATTTCAATTTACTTCAGCTCCAGCTTGAACTTGTATATGAGCAATTGGTGGTCTGTTCCACAGTCAGTTCCAGCCCTTGTTTTGGCTGAATATTGAATTTCTCCATAGTCTCTTTCCACAGATGTAGTCAATCTGACTTGTGTGTAGTCTATCTGATGAAGTCCACAGTACAATCACCATTTATGTTGTTGTAAAAGGTATTTGCAGTGAACAAGGCATTGGTCTTGCAAAAGTCTATCATGCAATCTTCGGTGTCATTTCTCTCACCAATGCCATGTTTTCCAGCTAGTAATGACTCTTATTTTTTTCCAGTTTTCATATTCCAATCACTAATAATCATCAATACATCTTGATTGCATGTTTGGTCAATTTCAGACTCCAGAAGTTGGTAAAAATCTTCAATTTCTTTATGTTTTACTTCAGTGGTGGGTGTGTAAATTTGAGTAATAGTATTATTAACTTGTCTTCTTTGTAAACATATGGATATTAGCCTGTCACTGACAGCATTGTCCTTCAGGATAAATCTTGAAATGTTTTTTTGTGATGATGAATATCATGCCATTCCTCTTTAATTTGTCATTCCCAGCAGAGTGGATCATATATGACTGATTCAAAATGACCAAAACCAGTCCATTTCATCTCACTAATGCCTAGAATATCGATATTTGTGTGTTCCATTTCATTTTGAATAACATCTAATTTCCTAGATTCATACTTAGTACATTCCATGTTCTGATTTGCTGCTGATTTCCTCCCTTTTGCTGCTGTTTCCTCCCTTGTCCCATCAGCAAATGAAGGTCCTGAATGCTTAATTACACCCATATCACTAAGATTGAGTCTACTTTGAGGAGGCAGCTCTTCCCCAGTCCTATTTTGAGTGCCTTCTTATCTGAAAGCCTTATCTTCCGGCAGTATATCCAACAATGTTCAGAGCTATTAATTAACTTTTCCAGTAATATATCAGACAGTGTTTAACTGCTAATCAAAAGATTTTCACTGGCCAATTTTTTGAGAAGTAGTTGGCCCCTCCCTTCTTCCCTGTCTGCGTTAGTCTGGAAGCTCCACTGAAACCTGCCCACCATGGGTTACCCTGCTGGAATTTGAAATTCTTGCAACATAGCCTCCAGCCTCAAAGCAACATGCAAACCACCACATTAGGATCTTGACACTCAAGTGGTGGAGTTGCAAAGTAGATGCAATCAAAATGAAATTTCTACCACATTCCAAAAGGTGATCTGGTTTGTAACAATTGTAAGAAACCAAATTATTTGACCAAAGGATTGTTTAAAACTTAAGAGTAAACTATGGGTTATTCTTTGAGCACATGCATTACCATTACATTGACAGATTTAGTGGGTTTTCCCATGGTTCCAGGTAAACAGGGAGTCTTGTACACTCCTGATTTACACAGGGGCTACCATGTAAGCATTAAATCCTACAGCCTAATGAAAATCTCTTCCTTAGAGTAACAAAATTTAAAGAACCATGGCAGTTTCAAATAAAGCACAGCTGTTGCCTCATTCTGAACCAGTATCAATATTTTAAGACCTACTAAAGATTTGCATCTCTTTCTTCTTAGCAATTTTACCCCTGTTATTTTATTAAGGTGAATTTTATTAACCAAAAGGTGTTGCCATATACAGTTTACTGAGAGTGGAGAAATTTTATTAAATTTTCCTTGTTTAGATTACTCTTCTAATGAAAGACAAGTGATAGACATTTTATGTTTTATCCAAGGATCAATGGAAGTAGAAGAATCTATAGAACAAGTTCAAAAAGAAAAAGAAAAATTTTAAAAAGTACTCACTGACTGTGGTGGTTATGTTTCTGTGTCAACTTGGCTAGGCCTGGTTGAGTGGCTGGGCAGCTGGATGTAGTACTACCCATGATGAGACTGGTAATCAACTCCATGGTAGAATCTACTGTGAGCAGCTGAGTAGCTGTCTTTGGTTATGTGGTCAGCTTCCTGTATATAAGGAGAAGTTTTGAGAATGGTCTCTAGACTATGGCACACTTGGGCCCTGCATGTAGCCGTGTCATTGCTCAGCAGCCTGCTATGCTCTGCTGACTTTGGGACTTAAAATGGACTTGAATTAATGGCCTCCTATGTGGTTTGGTAACATCTGGACTATGCCTTTTTACTGTCAACCTTGGGACTTCTCAGCCTCAGCAGCAAGCACCTGTCTGAGTGAAGAAATGCCTCTAGCTCCAGTGGGCCAGGAGCAGGAGGCAGAGCTAGACCCCAAAGTTGAGGAGCTTTCACCCAGCCCCTAGAGCCTGGCACTTTGAACTTGGAAAGCCTCCAAATTGTAAGAATAAACTCCTGTTTGTTAAGGTCATCCCATTTGTGGTATATTCTTGTCAAAGTGGCACTAGGTAACCAGAACACTTACCTTTGGGCAAAAAAAAAACATAGATTAGAGAAAGGATCTTGTCAGCTGTTCCCATACATGTTCAAATAGACACTTCTAAGCCTATGCATAGAATAGCCCAACATCCATAAAAGCCAGAAGCTATAGCAGGGTTGGAGCCTATTACTCAAGATTTTCTTCAACAAAGTTTAATTATACCATGCACAAGTCATTGTAATGTTCCTGTTTTTCTGTAAATAAACTGAATAATAGAGGATGTAATTTGTTCAATATTTAATGCTTATAAATAAGATTATTATACCTAGGTTCCCTGTAGTCTCTAATTCTCATCTACTTTTAGCCCAGGTACCAAATGATGCTATATGCTTTACAGTCACAGATCTCTGTAGTATTTTCTGTAGCATCACTGTTCATGAAGATTGCCAATTTTTATTTTCTTTTACCTGGGACAATCAACAGTATTGTTGGTGAGTCTTGCTACGGGGTTTTACCAAAAGTTCCAGTTA
>NW_006922275.1:743758-746147 GCF_000298275.1 Orycteropus afer afer | reverse complement strand
GACCGGCCGCTTAGGACGCAGTCACGTGATCCATCATGGGAACCACCACTCACAACTGGAGTCCAGCCAAGTTGACACATCTTCAACTATCACAATGATATTCAGTTTGATCCAATCCATACAAGACAATGTAGAAGACAGCATCCTGTTGCAATATCTGGCCAGCAGGGGAAAAAAAGATCTCAAAAAAAATTGCAATTTGCTCAGCCTCATGTAAAATATTTTGGATATGTTATTTCAGCTAAAGGTATTTCTATAGAACCAAAGAGGAAAGAAGTAATATGTAATATTAATCATTCTTTTACCTATTATAAAAGAGAGAGAGAGAGAGAATTTTGCATTTTTGTGGATATTATCATAATTGGATTCAAGTTACTCATTGTTGGCTCAACCTTTATATGTTGTTGTTGTTAAGTGTCCTTGAGTCATTTCCAACTCATGACAACACTATGCACAGCAGAACCAAACACTGCTAGGTACCACGCCAACTCCACGATCCTTGATTTACTTGAGCCCATCACTGCAGCCACTATGTCAATCCATCTCATTGAGGGCCTTCCCCACCTTCATCGACCATCCACCTTACTAAGCATGATGTCCTTCTCCAGGGTATGGTCCCTTCTGCTGACATGACCAAAATAAGTGAGACAAAGTGTGACCATTCTTGCTTCCAAGGAGCATTCCGGCTACATTTCCTCCAGAACAAATTTATTAGATCTTTTAGCAGTCCCTGGTGCTCTCAGCATTCTTCGCCAGCACCACAACTCAAAAGCATCAACTTTTCTTTGGTGTTCCTTATTCATTGTCCAGCTCTCACATGCATATGAGGTGATTGAAAATATTATGGCTTGTGTCAGGTGCACCTTAGTCCTCAAGAAGACATCCTTGCTCCTCAGCACTTGAAAAATGTCCTTTGCAGGTGAATTGCCTATGCTATACATTGTCTGATGTCCTGACTGCTGCTTCCATTGGCATCAATTGTAGAACCAAGCAATGTGAAATCTTTGACAATATCAATCTTTTTTCTATTTATCGTGATGCTGATGATAGGTCCAGTTGTGACGATTTTTGTTTTCTTTATATGGAGATGTAATCCATACTGCAGACTGTATTCTTCAATCTTCATCAGTAAGTGCTTCAAATAATCCTCACTTTCAGCAAGCAAAGTTTTGTCATCAGCATATCACAGGTTACTAAGGAACTTCCTCCAATCCTGATGCCACTTTCCCAACTTTATATATTTAGGAAGGTATTGACTATTTTTTCCCTTCCTGAAGAAGATATAGAGCCGTACATGCTCCCCAACAAGTCCTTGTAACCATTCACACTTTGGGGTTCCCAAATTACACTTTGAGATTTTCGCTATATTAGAGTGGACAAAGTGGGAATGCTTGTGGTGTTTTAACTCACAAGCATGAGAATCATCAAAGATCTGTGGGATACTACACTCTTCTGTTAGATCCACTGGCCCATGCTTATGCTCTATGTCAGAGAACAGCAGCAGCAACAGCTGTGCTGGTGGAGTGCATTGCTGATATTTTTCTGGGGGAATGATTCATATCTGTTATTGTCACATTAAGTAGATGCTATTCTCAGATATACTCTAACTTGGCATCTATTTGTCAGCTGGCTGACTTCTTATGAAAGCTTACTATTGGATACCCCAAGCACATATGTTATTAAGGCTTTAAATCTCACTACTGTTTCCCAGAGGGAAAAAGTGTACCACATAATTGTTTTTATTTGACAGATCAGTTTGGACCCCAAGAGAAGATCTCCAGGAAACTTCTTTGGAAGTTCTTTAGTTTTATTTGTAGATTTTTCTTAATTAAGACCAAATCCACTGTCAAAGAGATTTCAAGGAGGTCATGCAGTGACTACTTCCTCAGAGGTATTAGAGAGTGGACCTTGACCTCAGATAATTTGACCACAAGGAGCTGAGATAGTGACTCTTACCCAAGCTTGTCAACTAGGAGAAAACCTTTTCATTATCACACTCACAGATTCTCAGTATGGATTTGGGGTAGTTCATGATTTTGAGTACTATGGGACTAGCTACTGTTTCTAACATCAGGATCATCTCCTGTTAAGAATGAGAGATATGTGGCTGAACTCTTAGATGGTTTATTGTTACCTTCAGAAATAGCTGTGGTTAAGATGAAAGCACACCCACCAGTCCAAACCACAACCTCGGACTGAGGAAGTAATTGGAAACGAGGGAGCTAAAAGAGCCTGGTAGAGAAGTTCCAGAAATCCACTTACCCTTAGCTTAAATCTCTTTAAGACCAGTCAATACAGATACAGTTAAGCTGGTAACTATTCCAAGATTCATAAAAATTCAAAAATTGAGCTTACAAAAACCTGCAAATACTTCATATTTAATTCAAAA
>NW_006922275.1:740304-743038 GCF_000298275.1 Orycteropus afer afer | reverse complement strand
TTGAACCGCCAGCCTTCTGGTTAGCAGTCAAGTGCCTTAGGCACTATGCTACCAGAGCTCCTAAAGGAGCATTTAGCATTTAGGATTTGATAAAACTTTGAAAAAAATTAAAAATCATTGGGGTCATTTTTGGAAAGCTATAAATGAAGCAGTAAGTCATTGTGCTCTTTGATAAAAATTTAACCAGAGAAAACTTATTCAGCTACTCAGGGTTGGTATCCCTTTCCTACTGGACCTATGATTGAATGGTAAATGAATTTTATACAATTTCCCTCAGTTCAGATTTATAAATATATTTTAGTTATGGTGTGCAGATATTCTCATTGGGCAGAGTTATTTCCTTGTTGAAATTCTACTTCAGCCTTTATTTCTAAAAAATTGTTACAAAATATTTCCTTGTAGGGACATTCCTCATACCTTGTGTAGTGATAGAGGTTATTTTACTGCCCAAGTTTCAGTGGCAATTTGAAACAATTTTCCTATTCTCCATCAATTATATTGCTCATATCATCCATAATCTTCAGGGTTAGTTGAAAGAACAAATAGAACGTTAAAAGTTCCCTTAGCTGGACGTACTGCTTCCATAAAACTAGCATGGTCTCAAGTGTTTCCAATTGTATTAATGAACATGCAATCTACCCAATTTGGTCTTCACAAACTAACACCATTTGAAATTGTTACTGGTCTCACTACACCTCTTCCTTACAATGCTATAATTCCTGATTCAGATTTAATTTCTACTAGTTTACATAAATATTGCCAGAATTGAGTGCAAAATCCTAAAGCCAATGATGAAGCACTAAACATGCTTATGCTCATACTTCTAATTATATAACTTTTCATGCTCCAGATCCTCATGACTAGTTGTACTGGAAATGACATCAGATAAAGGATTGTTTGAAACAAAAGTGGAAGGATTCCTCTTTAGTTTTACTAACAAATGAACATGCTACAAAATTACAGATTGTAAAATCCTGGATACATCTTTCTCAGTTAAAGAAGACTAAAGTCCCTCATTGGGTGGTCAAGGTAGCTGGAAGACTGAAGCAGAAATTTAGATACTCTCCCAAAATAACCATGGACTGAGCCTCTCTGAGATGAGTGACTGATTTACAAGCACAATTTAGCTATATTTTATATTAGTTGGGAGTTCTGGTGGCATAGTGATGACATTTGATGGGTAACCAGAGTGGTGGTTCAAATCCCCCAGTCACCCCTTGGAAGGACAACTGGGCAATCTATTTCTGTAGAGATACTACCTCAGAACCACAAGGTGGGGTCACTATGAGTTGGAATAGACTCCACGGCAGTGAGTTTGGTTCTTAATTTTTGTATTAGTTAACTGTTGTATCACCTTATTAATTTACCTTGGTTATTGCTATCTAAAATGATGTTGATTGCTTTTAATTTACCTTTTTGTTTATTGTTGTTGTTAGGTGCCATCAAGTCACTTCTGACTCATAGCAACCCTATGAACAGCAGAACAAAACACCACCTGGTCCCGTGCCAGCTCCATGATCCTTGCTATACTTGAGCCCATCTCCACAGCTAGTGTCAATCCATCTCATTGAGGATCTTCCCCTCCACATCAACCATCCACCTTACCAAGCATGACATCCTTACAAAGGAATGGTCCCTTCTGGCAACATGACCAAAGTAGGTGAGATGAAGTCTGTCCATTTTCGCCTCCAAGGAGCGTTCTGGCTGCATTTCCTCCAGGATAGATTTGTTAGCTCCTGTAGCAGTCCATGGTACTCTCAGCATTCTTTGCCAGGATGACAACACAGAAACATCAACTCTTCTTCTGTCTTCTTTATTCATTGTTCAGCTCTCAAATGCATATAAGGTGACTGAAAATACCATGACTTTTGTCAGGTACACATTAGTACTCAAGGAGATATTAATGTTCTTCAGCACTTAAAAGAGGTCCTTTGCAGACAATTTTCCCAGTGCTATATGTTGTTTGATGTCCTGATTGTTGTTTCCATTGCCATCAATTGTAGAACAAAGCAAAGTGAAGTCTTTGACAACTTCAATCATTTCTCAATTCATCATGATGATGCTTATAGGTCCAGTTGTAAGGATTTTTGTTTTCTTTATGTTGAGATGTTATCCATACTGCAGACTGTATTCTTTAATTTTCATCAGTAAGTGCTTTAAGTCATCCTCACTTTCAGCAAGCAAAATTGTGTCATCAGTGTATCACAGGTTGTTAAGGATTCTTCCTCCAATCCTGATGCCACATTCTTCTTCATATAGTCCACCTTTTCAGATTATTTGCTCAGCATATAGATTAAATACATATGGTAAAAAGATACAATGCTAACACACTTTCTTCTTGATTTTAAATCATGCATTGTTCTCTTGTTTCACTCAAACAACAGCCTTTTGGTCTGTATACAGGTTCCTCATGAGTACAATTAAGTGTTCCTGAATTCCCATTCTTCTCAGTAATTCCCATAATTTATTGTTATCCACACAATCAAATGTATTTGGATAGTCAATGAAACATATTGACAACTTCAATCCTTTCCAAACATCTTTCTGGTATAGTTTGCTTTGAGCCAAGATCCATCTGATATCAGAAATGATATCCCTCATTCTGCATCCTCTTCTGAATCCAACTTGCATTTCTGGAAGTTCTCTGTCAATATATTGCTGTAACCATTTTTGAGTTATCTTCAGTAAGATTTACTTGCATGTGATATTAATGATGTTGTTGTTGTTGTTAAGT
>NW_006922275.1:733027-739594 GCF_000298275.1 Orycteropus afer afer | reverse complement strand
AACTTGGAAGTTGTACACATCTTCTTAACCATATGTAATCTCTAAAAAAGGGCAATTATGAAGTCATATTTGCACCTAACATGATATGCTAACACACATACAACCAAAATGCATGAACCTTATTTACATTTCGCAGTTCATAACAGAAGGAAAAAAAATATTTGATACACATATGCAATGAAGAAATATAACAATCACAGTCCTAGTTTCTGCAGCTGGTCACGTGGTCGTAGTTGATATTCAGAACTACCTTCTTCCACCACCCATTCTGTATTCCCCTTGTCCTCAGCAAGCACCTCTGCTGGTTGTGGTTCTTTGCCTGGTAGGGTAACCCAAACCTTCATTCCTTAAGGGTCTGGGCTGTTATATCAGAATTGGGTTGGTGTAATCTTCCATTGACTTTAATCACAGGGCATGGTAGTACTAAGAGACATCCTAGAGAATCTCCTGTATTCCAGACATATTCTTCTTTACCTTCATTATATAAAGCCAAACCAATTTCCCCTTAGTAATCAGGATCTATCACACTAGATAGTACAGTAATGCCATTCTTTGTCTGTTGATCCAGAGGCTTGAGGAAGCCAAAATGGCTGGGTGGCATTCTTAATTTCCAGTTCAATGCAATCAGTATTGTTTCTCCAGGTGGGAGTTTTCCTCCCTTTGAGACTATGATCTGCAGACCCGCAGAGTATAGGGTAGCAGGGACAGGAAGCAAAAATTTTTTGAGTGGATCACTAGGGGTAATAGTGAGTGGTATGACTCTTGTTTCCACCCCTTGGTTCCTAGACCCATGAATCCTGGCTACTGGAGAAACAGAACCATATATTGGACACTGGTTTAGAGTGTATACAGCCTCCTGGAGAACATCACCCAATGCTTCAAGTTATTGCCACCTAGCTGATGCCGTATTTGTGTTTTTAAGTGTTTTGATCATTCTATCAAGCCAGATTCTTCGGGATGATGGGGAACATGGTAAGACTAGTGAACTCCATGAGCATAAGCTCATTGCCACACTTCATTTGCTGTGAAATGAGTCCCTTGATCCAAAGCAATGCTGTGTGGGATACCATGACAGTGGATAAGGCACTCTGTTAGTCCATGGATGGTAGTTTTAGGAGAAACATTGCGTGCAGGGAAGGTGAATTCATGTCCAGAAAAAGTATCTATTCCAGTAAGAACAAAACACTGTCCTTTCCATTATAGAAGTGGTCCAATGTAATCAACCTGCCACCAGGTTGCTGGCTGATCACCCCAAGGAATGGTTCCATATTGCGGACTCAGTGTTGATCTCTGCTGTTGGCACATGGGGCACTCAGCAGTGATGGTAGCCAAACCAACCTTGGCAAGTGGAAGTCCATGTTACTGTGCCCATGCATAACCTCCATCCCTGCCACCATGGCCACTTTGTTCATGAGCCTACTGAGCAACTACAGGAGTAGCTTGGGAAAAAGGATGGCTGGTTTCCACTGAACGTGTCATCCTCTCCACCTGATTGTTAAAGTCTTCCTCTGCTGAGGTCACCTTTTGGTGGGCATTCACATGGAACACAAATACCTTTACTCCTTTGGCCCATTCAAAGTGATCTATCCACATACCTCTTCCCCATACATCCTTATCACAAATCTTCCAATCATGCTTCTTCCAAGACCCAGACCATCCAGCTTAGCCATTAGCCACAGCCCATGAATTTGTATATAATCGCTCATCTGACCATTTCCTATTCCATGCAAAGTGAACAGCCATATGCATGGCTTGAAGTTCTGCCCATTGGGAGGATTTCCCTTTACCACTGTCCTTTAAGGAAGTCCCAGAAAGGGGCTGCAGTGCCACTGCTGTCCACTTTTGAGTGGTGCCTGCATATCGCACAGAACCATCTGTAAACCAGGCACAAGTTTTCTCTTCCTCAGTCAACTGATCATAAGGAACTCCCCATGAAGCTATAGGTGCAGAGTGGGACAGGGAAGATAATGTGACTGGAGTGGAGACCATAGGCATTTGGGCCACATCCTCATGTAACTTACTTGTGCCTTTAGGTCCTGGTCCAGGCCAATCTACAAGATACAACTTCCATTTAATGATGGAGTGCTGCTGTGCACATCAAACTTTATGACTCTGTGGGGGTCAGACAACACCCAGTTCATGATGGGCAGCTCAAGCCTCATGGTGACTTGGTGGCCCATGGTTAGGTGTTCAGTCTCTACTAAACCCCAGTAACAAGCCAAAAGCTGTTTTCTCAAAAGGAGAGTAGTTATCTGCAGAGGATGACAGGGCTTTGCACCAAAACCCCACGGGTCTGCATTGCGATTGACCAATAGGGACCTGCCAAAGACTCCAAACAGCATCTCTCTCTACAACAACACTTCAAGTACCATTGGACCAGCTGGATCATATGGCCCAAATAGCAGAGCATCCTGCATGGCAGCGTGAACTGTTGCAAAGTCTTCTGTTGTTCTGGGCCCCACTCAAAACTAGCAGCTTTCCAAGTCACTTGATAAATAGGCCACAGCAACACACTCAAATGAGGGATATGTTGCCTCCAAAATCCAGAGAGTCTCACCTGATGTGAGGTGGCAACAGTAATACATGAAATAGCACCATCAATAGATCAAGTACTTGTGAGAAGTGACACTCTGGGTGATTGGATATTTGATACTATTCTGCAATGTTGTCAGCATGAGGAGTATATGGAAACTGGTTAGTTGGTCCTACTTACACTAGACAAATTGGTGAAAGAGCAAGATAAGTTCAGAGCTGCTGAGTCTCGGCTTTAGCATCTCATAAAAGACCTCAGTGTTTCCAGTTGTGCTCTGAAAGAAAGTCTTACATCTTCTAGGAACAGAGCTGATATTGCTATAAAACAAACCCACAGTCTAATTATAAGGGTGACTGAATTACAACACCAATTAAATTGCCATCACAGAATGGAGTCTGGCATTAAAGAGAGGGCATTGGTTGGGAAAAATGGGATCCTGAAACCTGGAATGGGGACATATGGGCAGACATTCAGGAAGATCAGGATATGGAGCCTGTAAATTCTGTTGAATTCCTCCCACCTGAAGGGATTACTGTATAACCATTATCCCCTCCCCCTCAGTTTGATGGGACTAACCAAACTGGTCCTGCTGGGTCATTTCCTGAGGCAGAGGCCATGGAAGACATTCCTGAATGCTCTCAGGAACGGCCTCAACTCCCCATTGTTGCTGCTAGACCTATAACTAAAGTTAAGTCCAAGCAAACCCCAAAAGGTAAAATAGAAAGTGTGACTTAGGAAGTGGTACGCTATACCCGAAAGGACCTACTTGATATCGCTAACATGTACAAACAGAAACCTGGAGAATATGTATGGGAATGGCTACTGAGGGTGTGGGATAGTGGTGCAAAGAATGTAAGATTGGATCAGTCTGAATTTATTGATTTAGGCCCACTAAGTATGGATTCTTCATTCAATGTTTCAGCTCGAGAGGTTAGGAAAAGATCTAATAGTTGATTTGCTTGGCTTACTGAGGCATGGATTGTGTGATGACCTACCTTAAGTCAAGTTGAAGTACCAGACCTGCCTTGGTATAATGTAGAAGGAGGTATCCAGAGGCTTAGAGAAATTGGCCTGTTAGAATGGATTTATCAGATTAGACACCTAGAGCCAGAAATGGAAAGTCCAGAAGACAGGCCTTTCACCAGTACGGTGAGGAATAAATTTGTGAAGGGGGCTCCACCATCCTTGAAGACTGCTGTGATTGCTATCTTATGTAAATCTGATTTGACAGTGGGAATTGCCCTAATTGAACTAAGACACTTACATATGATGGGGCTGACGGGACCCCATGGTAGTAGGGGCCAAGTGGCAGTAGTTAATCGACAAAGGCAAGGTGGGTGTGGTTACCATAATGGACAGCAGAGCCGGAACACTAATCAGAATAGTCTGACTCATGTGGAATTATGGCATTGGCTACTTGCTCATGGTGTTCCTAGTAGTGAAATACATGGCAAGCCTACTAAATATTTACTTGATCCATATAGACAGAATTCTAGGTCACATGAACAGCAACTTAGATTGAATCACCAGAATAGAGAGTCACAACCTCTCAATCAATTCCCAGACTTGAATCAGTTTACAGACCCACAACCCCTTGAATGAAGGGGAGGCCAGGTCCCTCTGAGGAAGGACCCCACTACAGTGCCAAAAATCTATAATGTCATTCTTTCTCCTAGCCTTTCCCAAAGGGATCTGAGGCCTTTTATGAGAGTGACTGTTCACTGGGGAAAAGGAAATAATGAAACATTTTGGGGATTACTGGACACTGGTTCTGAATTGACACTAGTTCCAGGAGACCCAAAGTGTCATTGTGGCCTTGGTAACAGAAATGATGCTAGAGATCACATGATAAAATTTTGCAAGACCAATGACTTATTCATTGCAAATACCTTTTTTCAACAACATAAATGGCAGCTGTACACTTGGACTTCACCAGATGGAATACACAAGAATCAGATCCACTATATTTGTACAAAGAAGCAATGAAGAACCTGACTATGTCTAGCCAAAACAAGGCCAGTAGCTGACTATGGAACAAACTATCAGCTGCTCATATCCAAGTTCAAATTGAAGCTGAACACAATTAAAACAAGTCCATAAGAGCCAAAATTGATTATTTATATCCCACCTGAATTTAGAGACCATCAAAAGAATAGATTTGACTCACTGAATATCAATGACCAAAAACCAGATGAATTGTGGGATGACATCAGCATGATTTCATGAAGAAATCAAAAGGTCATTAAAAAAGTCAGGAAAGGAAGAAAAGATCAAAATGGATGTCAGAAGATGTTCTGAAACTTGCTCTTGAATGAAAAGTAGTTAAAGCAATGGAAGAAATGACAAGATAAAAGAGCCAAACAGATTTTAAAGACAAGCTCCAGAAGATAAAGTTTATAGTGAAAAGTTAAAGACCTGGAGTTAGAAAACCAAACTTGGTATTTCTCAAGATGAAAGAACTGAAGAAAAAAATCAAGGCTCGAGTTGCAACATTGGAAGATTCTATGGGAAAATTATTGAATGATCCAGGAAATATCAAAAGAAGATGAAAAGAATAAACAGTCACTGTACCAAAAATAATTGGTTGATGTTCATCCATTTCAGGAGGGGACATATAATCAAGAACCGATGGTATTAAAGGAAGAAGACAAAGCTTCACTGAAGGAATTGTCATAAAACAAGGCTCTAGGAATTAATTGGGTATATTGGGTATCCATTGAAATGTCTCAACAAATGGATGTTGTGCTGGAGGTACTTACTCATCTATGAAATTTAGAAGACAGGTACCTGGTAAACTGACTGGAAAGAATCCATATTTGTACCCATTATAAAGAAAGGTGATCCCACAGATTGTGAAAATTATCAATCAATATCATTAATCTCAGTTGCAAGTAAAATTTTGCTGAAGATAATTCAAAAATAGTTGCCCCAGTATATTGACAGAGAATTTCCAGAAATGCAAGCTGGATTCAGAAGAGCACATGGAACAAGGCATATCATTGCTGATGCCAGAAGGATTTTGGATGAAAGCAAAAAATACCAGAAAGATGTTTAGTTGTATTTTATTGACTATGCAAAGGCATTCAACTGTGTGGATCATACAAATTTTAGATAACATTGTGAATAATTGAAATTCCGTAACACTTGTGTTCATGAGCAAATGTACATAGACCAAAAGGTTGTCAAACAGATCAAAGGGGTACTTCACAGTTTAAAATAAGGAAGGGAGTGTGTCAGGGCTGTGTCCTTTTCCCATACTTATTTAATCTATATGTTGACCAAATAATCCAAGAAGATGGACTATATGAAGAAGAGCATGGCATCAGGATTGGAGGAAAAGTCATTAACAACCTACAATATGCAAATGACACAACCTTGCTTGCTGAAAGTTAAGATGTCTTGAAGCACTTACTTATGAAAATTGAAGAATACAGTCTGCACTATGGGTTACACCTCAATACGAAGAAAATTAAAATCCTCACCACTGGATCAATAAGCAGCACCACGATAAATGGAGAGAAGATTGAAGTTATCAAAGATTTCATATTACTTGTTTCCACAATCAACACCAATGGAATTAGCAGTCGGGAAATAAGACGAGGTATGACAGTGGGAAAATCTGCTGCTAATGATCTCCTTAAAGTGCTGAGGAACAAAGATCTCTCTTTGAAAACTAATGTGTGTTTAACTCAAGCTGTGGTGTTTTCAATCTCCTCATATGCATGTGAAAGCTGGATAATGAATAAGGAAGACTGAAGAAGAGTTGATGCTTTTGACTAGTGGTTTTGGCAAAGAATACTGAAGGTACCATAGACTGCCAGGAGAACTAACAGATCTGTCCTGGAAGAAGTGTAGCTGAAATTCTTGGAAGAGAGACTCCTTCTCACCTACTTTGGTCATGTTGTTAGAAGAGACCATTCCCTGGAGAAGGTTATCATGCTTGTTAAAGTGGAGGGTTGGTAAAAAGAGGAAGATCCTCAATGAGATGGATTGATACTGTGCTTGTAATGATGGGTTCAGGCATAGCAAAGATT
>NW_006922275.1:718956-728417 GCF_000298275.1 Orycteropus afer afer | reverse complement strand
TATGGTGGTTTTTGTCTTAAAGTCAATTTGATCAGAAATTAGTATTGCCACTCCTCATAGCAAAGATTTTGAGGCTGGCACATGACTAGGCAGTCTTTCGTTCCATTGTACGTAGGGTCATTATGAGTCAGAGTCAGCTCAACTGAACCTAACAACATAACAACAGTCATATTTTTACTGGTGTTATGATAATTTTAGGTATAATAAAGCTCATTTTTCAATGTCTTACATACATTCAGAAGGCTGGCGGTTCAAGCCCACCAGCCACTCCTCAGAAGGAAGGTTGGACAATCCTACTTCCTTAGGGATACTGCCTCAGAAACCCAAGGAGGGGTCGCTATGAGTCTGGGCCGACTCGATGGCACATAACAACAACAACAGCAACAACATGCATTCAAGGGAAAAAGCTCAAATGTTGTTGTACATCAATGCCACTCATTTCCAGAATACTGTTAATGGAAATGTCACTCTGCTTGAAGCCCCGGTGAAGAATCAGATGACATTTGGTGGAAAACTAGCACTATGAATTTATTAAATCTACTATGGCCACTATCAAGAAACTGACTAAGTCTAGGTTTGATCATCAATGTGCAACCCTCCATCTCTGTTCAAAGAGGAGATAATAGCATTAGAGTATAAGATCTAAAGGCATTTAGTTACAGAAGGCTGTGGTCTACAGTTGAAACTCTAACACCATCTTGAGCCTTGACCTAGGGCAAGTACTATTTTGAGTTCTCTATGTTACTTCTTCAATGTTTTCTGATCTTGAATCACCCATGTGGCTATGATAATTCTGAAAAAAAATCTCAGGAGAGGCAGGTTGACCTCAGAATGAGTAGATTAACCAGTATACCACAAAGGGGATCACATAAAGAACTAGGGAGTTTGCCTAGGCATATCATTTTAGAACAAAGAAAACATTTTGATAAAGGACAGTTAACAAGCCTTATCATGTTTCTGTTTTGGGTTATAGGACTAATAAAGACCCACCTGACTATTGTTAGTATTGTATTCTTTGCCAAAACCACTGATTACTTGAAAAAAAAAAAAAAAAAAAAAAACAGTGATGCAATACTTTTAGCTTATCTATAGAAAGATGAAGCTTTCATTGATTTGTAATGTGTTGATAGATTTATAATTTGTAATATATACTACTGGTTTTGAAATACTCCTTGGGCTTGGCAGACATTGATCTGATGACATGTCTATTCCCTGCCTTTGTTTTCTTTTGCTGTATATGCTAAGTAAAAAAATTTCTTTCTTCACTGCTACAATGTGGTGGAAATATTTCCCTAGGACAAGGGACAAGTCCATGTAGAAGGACATCGGCTTGCTAAAGTAGAGGGCCAGTGAAATAGAGGAAGACACTCAGTAAGATAGATTGACACAATAGATTTAACAATGCTTAAACACAGCAATGATTGCCATGATTGCACAGGGCAGGCACTGTTTTGTTCTGTGGTACATAGTATCTTTATGAGTCAGAATATATTCAACGGCATATAACAACAACTACAAATTAAAAATATAGCACGATATTCTGTTATTTCTATTGTGTTTTATATTACTCAAAAATATTGAGTAGCTTTTTTCATATAGTGTTATACTTGATGTACTCAATTTTAGTCCTACTACTTTATTCAATGTTTACTACTTTTGTCATTTCATTGTTATCACATTTTTTCTCCTTCTACATTTTACCAGTTTACTCAAGATGCTACAGATTTATTTTCATTCTCCCTTGGGGGACTTCTGTTTCCCACTATGACAAATTATCTTATGTAATAGCAACTTGTTCCTTCAATAATAAGCACAAAAGCTCTAAGGAATTCAAAAAAACATCTCTTTGAAGGTGATAGACAGCTATCAAAACAGTCAGAATTTTAAGAGGTAAAGATCCCAGAGAGAAGATAAAGTGTTGACATGAGTGAGACGTTATCTGACACATTTGCTGTCAGGTACTTGCTGCATAATACCAGTAGGAAACTTAGTAAACAAGCAAAAACTCTGACTCAGAACTTTTGGCAGTTTTATAACTAAGGACACAAATAATTGGAATTCAGGTGGCATAGTACCTAAGGCATTTGACGACTAACCAGAAGGCTGACAGTTCAAACCCACCAGTGACTCCTTGGAAGGAAGCTTGGGCAATCTACTTCCCTAGTGATACTGTCTCAGAAACCCAAGGAAGGGTCACTATGAGTTGGATCCCACTCAAAAACTGTGAATGAGATAGAAAGAGAACTGCACAAAAATGAGCCTCTGCTCATTTTGGTATTCTCTGCTTCATTTTCCCTTGAGGTATTAGTCATTTCCTGAACTTATAAAGCAAAGGCTAAGAAATTGAGGTGTTGTAGAGTTTATGGTCTTAATTACCATGTAATCCATCACAGTATATCCCAAATTTTTTTGTAAATAAGGTTTTATTTGCGCACCCCCACACATATTTATGCATAGGTTGCCTATGGATCTTATATACCTCAAGGACAGAAATGAGTAGTTGTGACAGACCACATAATCTATGTTGTTGTTGTTACATGCTGTTGAGTTGTCTCTGACTCATAGCTACCCATCCTTAGGTTTCTGAGTCAGTCACTACAGAACTAGATTGCCCAATCTTCCTTCTGAGGAGTGGCTGATGGATTTGAACTGCTACCCTTCTGGTCAGCAGTCAAGTGCTTAGGCACTACACCACCAGAGCTCCCACATAATCTATACATTTAAAAATATATACATTAAAAAAAAAAAAAAAAAACTGCCATCTAGTCTATTCTGACTTGTAGTGACCCCCACTGGGTTTCTGAGCAGTAAATCTTTACAGAAATATATTGCCCAGTCCTCCTTTGTAGAGTGGCTGGTGCATTTGAATTGCCAACCTTCTGGTTAGAAGTCAAGCTTATTAGGCACTGCCCCACCAGAGCTCCTTAATAACCTATAACTCACTCAAACTCACTGCCATTGAATCAGGTCTGATTCATAGCAACCCTTCCTTGGGTTTCTGAGGCAGTATTCACTACGGAAGTAGATTGCCCAACCTTCATTCTGAGGAATGGCTGGTAGGTTTGAACTGCCAGCCTTCTGGTTATGAGTCAATCGTCCTATGGAAAACCAACCATATAATCACCCAGTTTTAAAAAGGAAAGAAAAGAAAAGCAAGATCTGCAACTTAGAAAACTAAGCAATTATAAGTTTACAGAATCTTCAAGAATTTCATGGTACTGAGGAGATAAATATTGATGTTCAGGGCCTGACAATAAGAAAGATTTGGTTTAACATCTCAGGTTTTTGATGACATGCCTGAAGAGCTATATCCTAAGTGTAGAAGCTAACAGAAAATAGGCTAACTTCACACGAGAAACATATCTATGATACTTGGAGCTGTGTGTCAACTTGGCTGACCACAATTCTGTGTGGTTTAAGCAATTGTGATGTGGTTTATTCCCATGATGGGTTCAGATGTATATGATTTGAGCAGCCAATCCAGTGAAAGGGAGTTTCCCTAGGGGTGTGTCCTGCTTCCGATGTATTTATGGACATCCTGGGAAAAGAGATGCTCTTCTGTGGATTGTGATCCTATTGTGCTGCTTACAACTGTCCATGAGCAAACAATCCACCATTTGGCCTGGAGATCTTGGATTGGTCATTTGTTGGAGTCAACAGCTGGTATATTGCCTGCCAACCTTGAACTTATCAGCCCCTGCAGCTTTGTGAGTCAGGAAAAGTCTCCAGCTTTATGTTTGATTCAACAACTTGGGACTTGACAGCTTCTATAAGTGTGTGAGCCATTTTCCTAAGATAAATTTCTCTTTCTCTATATGTGTATATATAACTTTATTGGTTTTGCTTCTCTAGAGAACCCAGCCTAACGCAATATCCTATCCCTATTTGGACCAATAAAATTCTCCTAATAACTACGTTCTTGAAGTAAAGTAGATTATAAGTTCAAAGACTTTACATTTTGTCAAACACAGTGCTTGCATATTCCCAGTTAAACAAAAGCAGAGAAATTGTCACTAGCATCCCTGTTCTCTGGCAGTATAGTGCCTAAGGTATTTGGCTGCTAACCAGAAGGCTGGAAGTTCAAACCCACCAGCCACTCCTCAGAAGGAAGATTGAGCAATCTGCTTTGTAGATTGTACTTTGTACTTTGTAGATACTGCCTCGAAAACCCAAGGAGGGGTTGCTATGAGTCAGGATCGACTCTGCAGCAGTGATTTTGCTTTTTTTTTGTTTTGCTTTTTTATCCCTATCCTACAAAGCACTCAAAAGTAGTCCTTCAGGTTTAAATGAAAGGATTTTAGATTGTAACTTGATTTCTTCACACACACACACACACACACACACATACACAATACAAAGCATTGTTAAAAGTAACCCAATAGGCAAATATAAAATTCAATGTAAATGTATTTTAAACTTCTAAAGAAAAAACTGCCAATCAAAAAATTATCTAACAAAGTTATTTCAAAATTAAGGAGAAATTAATATGTTCTCAGGTAAACAAATGTAGATGAATTGTCACTAATATATCTATTGTAAAACAGATTGAATCTTTCAGGCTTAAATGAATGGATTTTAGACTGTGATTTGAATCCACACAAAGAATTTCAAAGGCACTGGTAAAGGTAACTACATGGGCAAATATAAAGTCCAATATAAGTGCATTTTAAAGCTTTTACTTATCTTATTCTAAAAAAGCAAGGAGTCAAACAATAAATAAGAAGAGAAATTTGAAGTTACATTCAGATGATGAAATTGAAAACATAATATTCCAAACCTATGGGTACAGTTAAAGTCAGGTTTAAAGGAAATTTTGTAGCTGCAATCATTCATATAAATAAATAAATAAATAAAATAGAATAAAAATAAAAAAATAAATAGAATAAAAATGAATAAATATCTCAAATAAATAATGTAACCTTCCTCAAATAACCAATAAAAAAAAAAGAGAACAAAGTAAATTCTAAGTAAGCAGAAGGAAGTGAATAATAATCATTAGAAGGGGTGAAAATGAGAAAATAAAACACAAAAGAGAATGAACAAAACCAAAAAGTTGGTTCTTTGAAGAAATCAACAACATTGACAAACTGTTAGAGTGATCAACATGAAAAGAGAAAATATTCAAATTTTTGATATCAGGAGTGATAGATGAGACATCTCTACCAAACGTAGAGAAATAAAAACTACTATAAGGGAATGCTAGGAGCACTGGTGGCATAGCATCTAAGGCATTTAACTGCTATCCAGAAGACTGGTGGTTCAAACTCCTTGGAAAGAAGATTTGTTAATCTACTTCTGTAGAGATACTACCTCAGAAACACAAGGAGTGATCTCTATATGTCAAATCGACTCGATGGCAGTGAGGTTGTTTTAATTACCAGTGAGTTTTTTTTTTTTTTTTAATAAAAGAATGCTATGAACAACAATATGCCAGTCTATTAGATAATTGGGGAAATCCTAGAAGACAAAAACAACCAAAACGAACTTAAAAAGGAATAGAAAATAGGAATGGACTTCTTACAAGTAAAGATATAGAATTATTAATTAAAACACTCCAGCAGCAAAAATCAAATGAATTCAATGGTGAATGCTACCAAACATTTAAAGAAAAATTAATGTCAATTCTTTAAAAAATCTTTCCAAAACTAGAAGTAATGTGAAAACTTTCAAATCTGTGCTATGAAGTTAGTTATTACCCTGAAAGCAAAACCAAAGATATTACAAGAAAAGAACACTACAGAAGGAAAGGCCAAAATGGATATCAGAAGAGACTCTGATACTTGCCCTTGAGTGAAGAGTAATTAAGTAAGAGGAAGAAGTGTTGAAATAAAAGAGCTAATCAGAACACTTTAAAGGGCGGCTTCAGAAGACAAAGTAAAGTATTATAATGAAATCTGTTAAGAATATAGAGACAATTCCTTACCATAATACTAGCAAACTGAGTTCAGCAACATAAAAAGATTGTACACCACAAACATGTTATTTTCCTAGAAACTGAAATTTGGGTTTACATCTGAAAATCAAAGCATTATCTCATAACAGAATAAAGGACCTCTTCCCCTGGGAGTGAGGAGGGAGATATTATTACCTCGGTTGCTGCAAAACAAACATTTATTAAAATCCAACATCATTTCTTGATAAGAAAAACACTAAATAAATTAGGAATGATAGTGAACTTCCTAAACAGGGTGAAGAGCACCTCAGAAAAATCCACAGCTTTCATACCTAGTGGTGATGGTTTAACCTCTGAAAAAGAATGAAAAAACAAACAAACAAACAAAAAAACTCTGTTACCAGTTATGTTAAACAATATAATGTTGATTCTACTCAGAGAAGTTGGTTAAAAAAAAAAAAAATTCATCCAAATTGCATAGGAAGGAGTAAAATCATCTCTATTTGTAGATAATGTGATCTTACAAAAAGGCAGAAAATCCTCAGGAATCCACAATAATATCTTAAGACTAATACATGAGTTCAGCAGGGTTGTAGGATATAAGATATAATGTAATTTAGTATAATATAAAGCGCAAGAACATCATACTTCAAGAAAGCAACAGGTGATTCAAAAGGCAAGAAAGGAAGAAAAGGCCGAATGGCTATAAGGAGAGACTCTGAAACTTTCTGTGGAGTGAAGAGTAGCTAAAGTAAGAAGAAGAAATGTTGAAATAAAAGAGCTAAAAACAGAAGATTTGAAAGGGTAGCTTGAGAAGATGAAGTAAAGTATTATATTGAAATGTACAGAGACCTGCAGATAGAAAATCAAAAGGGAAGAACAAACTCAGCATTTCTCAAGTTGAAAAAACTGAAGAAAAATTCAAGCCTCGAATTGCAATATTGAAGGATTCTAGGGGAGCATAGTGCCTAAGGCACTTGACTGCTAACCTGAGGCTGGTGGTTCAAACCCACCAGCCACTCCACAGAAGGAAGGTTGGGCAATCTACTTCCGTAGTGGTACTGCCTAGGAAACCCAAGGAGGGGTAGCTGAGTCGGGTCTGAGTCAACAGCACATAACAACAACAATGCAGCAAAACATTGAATGATGCAGGAAGGATCAAAAGAAAATGGAAAGAATACACAGAGTCATTGTACCAAAAAGAATTTGTTGATGTTCAACCATTTCAGGAGGTAACATATGGCCAAGGACCAATGATATTGAAGGAAGAAATCCAAGCTGGACTGAAGGAATTAATGAAAAACTAGGCTCCAGAAATTGAGGGGATACATATTGAGGTGTTTCAACAAACAGATGCAGAGCTGGAGGCACATACTCATTTATGCCACAAATTTTAGAAGAAAGCTACCTGGACAACTGACTGCAACAAAATTCATATTTATGCCCATTCCAAAGAAAAGTGATCCAACAGAATGTGGAAATTACTAAATAACATAATTAATATCACATAGAAGTAAAATTTTGCTAAAAATAATTCAAAATGTTTGGAGTAGTATACTGACAAAGAATTGCCCAAAATTCAAGCTGGATTAAGAAGAGGACTTGGAATGAGAGAGATCATTGCTGCTGCCAGATGGAACTTAGCTGACAGCAAAGAATACCAGAAAGATATTTACTTGTGTTTTATTGACTATACAAAAACAATCAACTGTGTAGATCATAACAAATTATGGATAACATAATTCCAGAAGACTTAGTTTCCCTCATGAGGAACCTGTACATAGACCAGGAGGCTGCTGTTTGAACAGAACAAGGGACTACTGCATGGTTTAAAATCAGGAAGGGAGTGCATCAGGGTTATATCCTTTCACCATACTTATTCAATATGTTTGCTAAGCAAATAGTTCAAGAAGTTGGACTATATGAAGAAGAATGGGGCATCCTGATGAGAAGAAGAGTTATTAACAACCTGTGACATGAAGATGAAACAATCTTGCTGAAAATAAACATGACTTGAAGCTCTTACAGATGAAAATCAAACACAGCAGTCTTCGATATGGATTCCATCTCAACATAAAGAGAACAAACATCCTCACAACTGGACCAATAAGCAATATCATGATAAATACAGAAAAAAAATGAATTTGTCAGGGATTTTATTTTACTTGGATTCATAATCAACACGCATGGAAGCAGCAGTTAAGAAATCGGATGCCATACTGCATTGCGTAAATATGCTGTAAAATGCCTCTTTAAAGTGTTGAACAGCACACATAGCACTTTATGCCTAACCCAAGCCATAGTATTTTCAATCACCTCATATGCATGTGACAGCTGGGCAATGAATAAGGAAACTGAAGAACTGATGTATTTGAATTGTGGTGTTGGTAAAGAATACTGAAAATACCATGACTGGCAAAAGAATGAGCAAATTTGTTCTGAAAGAAGTGCAGCCAGAATGCTCTGGAGAAGCAAGAATGGCCAGAATTTGTCTCACATATGTTGGTTGTTGGGTCAGAAAGGATCAATACCTAGAGAAAGATATGCTTGGTAAAGTGGATGGTCAGAGACAAAGGAGTAGACCCTCGATGAGATGGATTGACACAGTGATTGCAACAATGGGTTCAAGCATAGCCCATTGTTGTGTCGATGGTGCAGGATTGGGCAGTGCTTCATTCTTTTGTACATATGGTCACTGTGAGTTGGAATCAACTCAAGGGCACCTAACAACATATAGGTTAACGAAGAAAACCTAATACTCTATTTAAAGTAAAAGTAAAGAGATTTATTAAGGGCTCAATGTGATTTTAATCAAGGAACTGCATGGAACATAAGAAATAGTACCAAAAAATAAGCAATAATACAGCTACCGACATATGTTTATAGATTTAAGGAACTTTAGTTTACAATATTTTGATTGAGGGACAAACAAGTACTGACATCTCAATGTGGGACATCTCAAAACAGGGTTTTGCTAGGAACTGTTTACAAAGTGTATTTATTTTTCAGGAATTGGTTATACTACACAATGACAAACTTTTTTTTCTCCCCAAGGGATTCAGGGTAATCATCAGGATGTCACAAAATGTCTTTCCCAATTCATAAGATATTGAGATATCTTTTAGGTTTACCATGTTTCTGTCATATGCTTGCATATGAAATTTCTGATAAGGGTCATTCATCAAGACCCTCTACAAGAGTCCTCTCTTTCCACATCTGTACTGGACCCCAATGAAAAACATTTCTTTAGCTACATGATTGTTTATTTAAAGGCCAATAAGCATCAGTGAAGTAATTTAAAATGGACTCTGACCTAATGTCAAAATTAAAGACAGAGTTAGGGCTCCAGCTATAGATTCCAGCCTTCTACAAACCAACTCTCAGAATTAAAGCTATAATACATGCATAATATATTATTATTATTTGTTGTTGTTGTTGTTGTTAAGTGTCGTCGAGTCATTTCCGACTCATAGCAACCCCATGCACAGCAGAACGAAACACTGCCCGATCCCGCGCCAGCCCCACAATCCCTGCTATACTTGAGCCCATCATCGCAGCCACCATATCA
>NW_006922275.1:714469-718331 GCF_000298275.1 Orycteropus afer afer | reverse complement strand
TTAACCAAAAATATGTAAGCTCTATACACTAAACAAGGAGCTCTGGTGGTGTAGTATCTAAGGTATGTGACTCCTAACCAGAAGCCTGGTGATTCAAACCCCCCAGCCACTCCTTGGAAGGAACACTAGGCAATCTACTTCCGTAAGGATTTATTGCCTCAGAAACCCAAAGCGGGTCACTGTGGGTCAGAGCTGACTTGATGGCAAGGAGTTTTACTTTATTTTATGTTTTAATACACTAAGCACTTAAAACATTGGAGAAATAAATTTTTTAAAAGATCTGAAGTAGACTTATGGTTTTAGCTCTGTCATATAGAAAGTTTCAAAGTCATCATCCCAGTCCTTAAAAGAAAAAGCTGAGAAAATTGAAAACAAGTGACATTTCTTGAACTTATCCAAGAACTGAAGTTTCAGAGAAAACTGACTCCCTGAAATCTAGAGAAAGAGCTGAATCCTGGGACTCACAGTCAATATCTAATTTCCTGGAGCAGAAGTTACTGGATCAATAAACAGGTAGAAAAACTTCAATGACAACTTGAACCAATTGCCGGAATTGTTGGGTAATGCAAATGGGTGCATATAGTTAATATTCTCAGCTGCTAACTGAAAGGTTAGAAGTTTGCATCTGCCTCAAAATAAATGACCTGCCATTGGAAACCTTATTGAACACATTTCTGATCAGACACATGTGAGTTCGACTGATCAGAATGAACACCTGGCAACTAGTTTATATATAGAAACAAAGGCAAACCAAAGGAGAAAGTGGTGTCTTCTCAAGAATTTGAACTAGAGCAATTAGATAGCCATATGGACAGAAATGAACCTATGTATAAACTACACACTTTTCACAAAATTAATTCAAAATGTATTGTAGAAATAAATGTACAAGGAAACACTTTAAAAATTTATAGATGAAAACCTAAGAGAAAATCTAGGTGACCTTGGGTTTGGCAATGAGTCTTTAAATTCAACATCAAAAGCACAATCTATAAAGAAAAATACTGTTTAGTGAACTTTATTAACTTCTAAAAAAACTCTGTTCAAGATATTGTAAAATTAAAAGATAAACTACAGACTGGGAGAAAATATTTGCAAGACTCATATCTGATTAAGTATTTGTTTGCAAAATATACACTCTCAAAAAGTCAACAATAGCAAAATGATCTACTTTTAAAATAAGAGAGCAAAATCTCTGAACATGTACTTCATCAAAGGATATATACAGATGGAAATTAAACATATAAAGAAATGTTCAACAATATTCTCCAGTAAGGACTTGCAAATTAAACAATGACATAATATTGCATATGTATTAGTTCAGCTACAATAAAAAAAACTGGCAATGACAATTACTATACCAATGTGAGGCAAGGAAACTCTCATTCATTGCCAGTGGTAGTACAAAATGGTACAACCACTTTTGAGGACAGTCTGGTAGCATGTTAAAAAGCTTAACATAGTCATGCCATATGATTCCATAATCCTCTGCATGTGAATATTTATTCCAGCTTTATTCATAATTATAAAAATCTGGAATTGACCAATGTCTTTCAATAGGTAAATGGATTAACTCTGGTACATCTACAAAATTGGTTGTTATTGCACATTGAAAATAAATGAACACCCCAGGTTACATAATATGATGAACTTGATACCACTGAATTGAACATGTAAATAGTCTTGAAATGGCAATTTTTGTTATATATATATATATAGGAGCTCTGGTAGCATATTATCTAAGGTACTTGACTGATAATCAGAAGGCTGGCGGTTCAAACCCACCAGCCACTCCTTGGAAGGAAGATGGGGAAATCTACTTCTGTAATGATACTGCCTCAAAAACCCAAGGAGGGGTCGCTATGAGTCGAGTCCAACTTGAAAGCACATGACAACAACAACAACATATATATATATGTGTGTGTGTGTGTGTGTGTGTATACATATATGTGTGTGTGTGTGTATACATATATGTGTGTGTGTGTATACATATATTTGTGTGTGTGTGTGTGTATATATATATATATATATGTATTCACCACAATATATTTTTTTAAAGCTTACTTAAAAATAAACTTAGACATCCTCCCCCCCAAAAAAAGACCTATCAAGTCATTAATAAAAACATGGATAAATATAAAATGCATATTATTATTAAGTGAAAGTAGCCTGTATTAAAAGTATACATGTGGTGTATCATTCCAACTATAAGGCATTTCAAAAAAGGCAAAACTATAGAAATGGTAAAAAGATGAATGAATGCTAGTGACTCAGTGGGGAGGAGTGGAGGGTTGAATAGCTGAAGTCCAAGGGATATTTAGGTCATTGAATCTATTCTAGATGATAACATAATAGTGGACTTATGCATCTGTCAAAACCCACTCAACTTTAAACACTAAGAGTGAAATTTAACATAAATTTTTAAATTTAATGTAAAATTTAAAATTTAATGCAAAATAAAAAATAAAATTAGAAAGTAGGGGCATCTCAGGATGGAATGCAGAACATGACAAAACAGAATCTGTGTTACAAATGTATGGAACAACCTAACTAATGGACATAAGGGGAATGGTGCTGTCCTAAGTAACTTTAGCCTGGAAATGACAAAAATCACATGTGCTCACATTCTACTGTCCAGAAATATTCACAGGCTCCTACCTAGACACAAGGTGTTGCTCTTTTAGTTATTTCTTGGTAGCATCCTCACACTATAAAGTAGAGGGTATAAATATTTGGACTATTGTTAACTAGCTTTGCTGGGGAATTTATGAATGACATAATTTTTGAATTCTCCCACATCAATATCTATCTTTATTTCAAGCAGACTAGTGAATGGAGCTTGGAAGGAAGGTTGGGCAATCTACTTCTGTAGTGATACTGCCTCAGAAATACAAGGAGGGGTCACTATGAGTTGGGTCTGACTCAATGGCACATAACAACAAATGAATGGAGCCTTGACTAGGCAAGATAGTTTAGGGTGACAGTCCTGTAGATTGTGGATATCTTTCTATATCTCATTTACAGCAAAGCAGGAGGAAAGTCAGTCTACAGATTGGGCAATCTACTTTCATAGAGATAACACCTCAGAAACCTAAGGAGAGGTCGCTATGAGTCGAATCCACTCCACGGAAGTGACTTGTTTTTTTGTTTGTTTGTTTTTGTTTTTGTTTTGGGATTCTTTCTATCAGAGAAAATAAAACATCTTCTTAAACTCATAGAGCACATATTTTACAAGAGCATATCTATGTGTTTATCTACCTTGTCCAGTTCTTCTTACTAGGATTCTCAGGTTCTCCACAGCTTGAAGATTTTCTTCTCTTCAGGAAATTTTGCAAGTAATGATTGATTTTGTCTTTCCATTTTTCCTTTTTTGCTCTTCCTGGAACTTCTATTATTTGAACTTAAGGGCTAATGTATTTGACCACAATATATATTATCATAGCTTATATTTTTTTTCCCTGCATGTATTTACATCTTTTGAATAATTTCTCTAGTAAGTTTTTCAGATTGCTAATCAGAAACTCAAAAATGAGCATCTCCTGCTTCAACTCATCTCCTGAATATTTTATTTTACCAATCATGATTTTTTGCAGAATATTTCCAGAAATTTATTCTGAGTACACTTAAATCTCCTTACATGCCTATTGTTATTATTAATTATGTTATTTTGGTTGTTGTTTTCTGCTAAAAATATCTTTCTCCTAAAAGCAATCTTATTTTGTTAGAAATTGATTTTGGGAAGTTCCAGCAAAATGGCGGACTAGGCAGAAAGACTGAACAGACACTCAATAAAGAAAAGGGAAACCAATTAACACAGACACAGAAGATAATCTTGAACCCCTGAGCCTTGAAGGGGAGGATATAG
>NW_006922275.1:703371-709329 GCF_000298275.1 Orycteropus afer afer | reverse complement strand
AGGTAACTATGGGGAGGAAGTGGGAGGGGAGCTGTTGCATTGTGGTAAACTGTGGTTAATGTCATGAAACAAAGTATAAGTGAACCATTGTATGCAAAGTAATTTGCTCTGAAAACCTTCACCCAAATCACAATTTAATTGATTAATTAATTATAAAAAGAAATTGACTATGTTCTTCTTTTCATCTCCCCATGTGCAGGAACCCCTTTGGAAACCAATTTTTTTTCCTCCTTTGAAGTAAGGCTCAGTACAAATATTAGAGTGAGGGGTCAGTGATTGGAAAGAAATGAGAAATACTGTATTCTTGATCCAATAATGGGTAACAGTCCATTTTTCAGTTCCATGTCAGTCCCATGTTCATGATCAGAAAGAACCGTACACACAAGGTTGCTTCTCCAGTGAAAAGTGTGGTGGGGGGTGGGGGGCACATGGTACTTTGTGAAACACTCAGGAGGGAAAATGCAGCCTCTTCCTTTACAGGCTTTAGGATCCATGTTTCTCTGTGGTTATGTTTACTTACATTCATCTGGTACCATTAGATCATCACCCTAAATTTCCCTCTACTTGTTCCAAGGTCAATATCAAGCCCAGTGGTACAAAATTATTGTATCAGCACTCTCATCCAGGACTCCACGTGAGCCTAAGACCTTGCTATGAGCCTGTCAACAATCACAGCTATGTGGTAGAGGAGAGAGAAATTAATTAGTGTTTATTATGGATTGAATTTTGTTCCTCAAAGTTATGTATTGAATTTCTGACCTTGCGTTTTTACTTTGGTATGCTAACGTACCATACCAATGTAGGATGGATTTTAAATTTAATCTAACATAAATTCTAAAAAAACCAGATAGCCACAGAAACACACATAGGGCAAGGCAGATGCCAACTGAGAATCATCTACAACAAAGGTATGCTAAGAAAGCAAGGAATAACCAGGCATACTGACAATGAAGGAATCTATACTGCCTGATCCTTGTGTTAGACTTCCAGCCTCCAGAACTGTGAAAAAATAATTCTCTTCTTTAAAGCCATCCATTTGTGGTATTGATGTTATAGTAGCACTAGTTAACAAAGCCAAGTGGCAATTTGGGTAATGGTAACAGAGCAATGAGTATTCAAGAGCCATCTTTTCCTATTCTATTAGTCTTGCTTCTTTAAAAATTTACTTAAATAATATTACCTCCTCCAAAAACAGTTTATTATTACAGACATTATGTTTTAAAAATATAACTGTAAAAGAAATTTCATGTAGCTGTAATAAGGCCCTAAATAGGCTATTATTTTTGTAAACCAAAGAGATCATTAGTGAAAACACCACTATAATATGTTTACTTTCATACATCTAACAGTTAAGTTCAGAACATAATTTTATTAATAGCAACTCCTTTTATATATATTCCATAAAGATCTATTGTACAATCCATGCCAGAATAATTATGCGTTTATACACTTTAATTTCAATAGAACATTATAAAAATAGAATCATTTCTTCTTTTTAAGGATATATTTGTTGATAAATTGTTCAGATTTTTCAAAATTCTGTGTGAAGGTAAAAAAAAAATGTGAATTTTTGGGGCAACTAATCTCATCAGGTAAACACAACGTTTAACATCATGTGGAAGAATTTACAGACATATGATCAATATTATTTAATGAAAAATATTCTTTTCCTAATAATTATATCATGACTAGAAAATAAATAAATAAAACCCCAGGAGTGTAGAATTCACCAAGTGACAAATATATTGAATTACTAGGACACAAATTCTTTTCTTGTTTTCTGGATTTCAAATGACAGTCCACTGGCAGCAAACAAAGCCAACCCAAATTAACACTGAACAATGAAGAAACATGAAGCTGGCATCTTAGCCCAAGGGATCTTGCCAAAGGAACAGTTTTATTCCTATCTATATGCATTCCATTCTCTAAGGAAAAAATTGATCTCCTCTTTTATTCTAGCAAAAAGGAGACTGAATTCAGGAAATTTCAAATGCTTGTGAGGAGAAATGCTAATTATAATCATCCATATTTATATGATAAATGTCATAAGTAGACCTCGGAGTACTTTGATGAAAATTTCTAAATATTTCAATTTAGCAATACAAAAGTTATATGAAATGTGGTAAGTGATTACCAGAGATAAATCTTCTTAAGCAGGAAATACTGTAGTGAGAGTACCAATATTGCTCATCTGTGATTACGCAACCATGAAAATTCACCCCAGAGATCTCCCAACTCCCAAAGTGTAATTGATTGAAGATCCCAGTTGCTGTGCTTTGAATTTGGTTGTTGCACTTTCTTGTTAACCTCCCATGGGCTATCCCCCAGCAATGACTAGGTAGCAGGGTTTACTAAGGCAGACCTACTCCTGGAAGAAAAATAATTCCTTTTGTCTGTTATTTTTTCTCAGTAGGACTCATTGATAGTTTTATGGAACCTGCCTTAGAGTGTACTGCACCAACCACTTCTTTACTCTCCACTTATTTTTGTTCAAACAAAAAATTTCCCTAATAAAAAATCTTACATGTTTATTCTTATTTTCTCCATGGCTTGTTACAGCAGTTGTATTAAAGTACCAAATCTACTGGATTTTCAGGTTTACATGTTACCACAGTGAAAAACTCATATATCAGGAATATTGCTTTTCTTTTTATTTTGGCATACCTCTCATTATATAACAAGGTGTTTGATATATAAGTAAACCAAAACTAAGAGCAAAAGCAGAAACATACACTTTTGCTAATCTCCTATTTTTAAAGTATAATAAAACTATTTTGGGGGGATGTGCTTTTAAACTCATAACACCAATTAACTAATAAAAACTAGTTTCAGTGTTAAAAGTATCTTAAAGAAAGATCCAAATAAAGAACTCAAGGTCCAAGTACATTAATCTACTTACTTTCTTTCAGTCGGTGGAGATAGAGTAATTCTCTGGTTTTCAGACTTTTATTGAAGGAAACAGATTCTTTTGTCATTTAGTAACAAGACATCAACTCAAGTAGTTAATTCAATAGAAGCATCAGGAGCACATATTTATATATGAGAAAATTCCATTTGCTCCCATGAATTAGCTAGTTGGCTTCTATTGATTTAACTAATCGGTATACATATATATAGATATACAGATATATATAGAGAGAATTAAATAAAGTGAATATATCATTTATAAAGAAGAAGCATTGGGAGTTGGAAAATATGGCTTTGGTGATAGAAATAACACCTGGGATCCCATTATAGAATTTTGCAAGACTTATTCATGGCAAATAACTTTTTTTTTCCACAACATAAACAGTGAGTACACATATGGACCTCACCAGATAGAAGAGACAGGAATCAAACAGATTATATCTGTCGAAGGAGAAGTTAGATAAGCTCAATGTCATCAGTCAAAACAAGGCCAGAGTTTGACTGATGAACAGATCATCAATTCTTCCTATGTAAGTATATGTTGAAAATAAAGAAAATTTAAAATATAAATTAGAGCCAAAATATGACCTTGAGTATGCCCTACTTGAATCTAAAGAACATTTAAATAATAGATGGATTCTTTGAACACCAATGACCAAAGACAAGAAAAGTTGTGATATGACATCAAGGACATCACACATGAAAAAAGGAAAAAGGTCATTAAAAGACAGAAAAAGAAGAGAAAAACAAAGTGGATGTCAGAAGAGACACTAAAAATTGCCCTGAATGAAGAATAACTAAAATAAATGGGACAAATGATAAAATTAAGAGCTGAACAGAAGATTTCTAAGGGCAGCTTGAGAGGACAATGTATAATCACATGTGCAAAATCTGGAATTAGAAATCAAAGGGGAAGAACACACTCAGCATTTCTCAAGTCAGAAAAACTGAAGAAAAAATTCAAGCCTAGAGTTGCAATATTAAAAGTTTCTGTGTCCAAAATACTGAATAATGTAAGATGCATCAAAAGAAGATGGAAGGAATACACAGAGTCACTGTACCAAAAAGAGTTGGTCAACCTTCAACCATTTCAGGAAGTAGCATGTGATTAAGAACTGATGGTGAAAAAAAATGCTGTAGGAATTGATGGAATACCCATTGAGATGTTGCAACAAATAGATGTGGGACTGGAGGTGATTATGCATTTACACCAAGAAATTTGGAAGACAGGTACCTGGACAACGAACTGGAAGAGATCCCTATTTGCATCATTCTGAAGAAAAATGTTCCAAAAAGATGTATAAATTATCAAACAATATCATTAATATCACACAACTTTTTTTTTGAAGATAATTCTAAAATATTTTCAGCAGTATATTGGTAAGGAATGTCCAGAAATGCAAGCCAGATTCACAAGTCGTGCAATGAGGGTTATCATTGGTGATGTCAGATGGATCTTGGCTGAAAGCAAAAAATACTAGAAAGATGTTTACCTGTGTTTTACTAACTATACAAAGATATTCAATTGGGTGGATCATAAAAAAGTATGGATAACATTGTAAAGAATTGGAATTCCTGATCACTTAATTGTATTCATGAGTAACCAGTCATTTGAAAAGAAAAAGGTAATATTAATACTGCATAGATTAAAATCATAAAAAGACATGTCATGATTGTATCATTTCACCTTATTCAATCTGTGTGATTAGCAAATAATCAGAGAAACTGTACTATAAAGAAGATTGAGGCATCAGGATTGGAAGAAGACTCATTAATAACCTGTGTTATGCAGATTACACAACTTTGCTTGATGAAATTGAAGATGACAGGAAGCATTATTTGGTGAAGATCAAAGACTAGTGTCTTCAATATGAATTACACCTCAGCATAAATAAATAAAAATACTCACAACTGGACCAATAGGCAACATCATGATAAATGGAGAAAAGATTTAAGATATCAGGGATTTCATTTTACTCTGATTCACAGCCAGTGCCCATGGAAGCAGAAATCAAGAAATCAAATGACTTACTGCATAGGGCAAACTACTACAAAAGACCACTTTACGTGTTAAAGAGAAAAGATGTCACTTTGAAGTCTGAGGTGCACCTGACCTAAGCCATTGGATTTTCAGTAGCCTTATATGCATGTGAAAGCTGCACAATGAATAAGGAAGACTATAGAATAATTGATGCATTTAAATTATTATGTTGGTGAAGAATATTGGATATGCCATGAACTGGTAGAAGAACAAACAAATCTCTCTTGGAGGTAGTATAGTTAGAATTCTCCTTAGAAATGAGAATGCCCAGACTTCATATCTCATACTTCAGTCGTGTTGTGAGAAGAGAGCAATCCCAGGACAAGGACATCATGGTTGTTAAAGGAGACAGTCAGTGAAACATGGGAAGACCCTCAATTAGATGGAATGAAACAGTGGCCTGAATGATGGGCTGAAGCACAGCAATGATTGTGAAGATGACACAGTCTGGGCAGTGTTTTGTTCCATTGTACATAGGGTCACTATAAGGTGGAACTGACTTGACAGCACCCAATATAACATATATAGCATCTATTTAAATTGCTAACTTGGTTTTAAGATGTTATGAGAAGACAAAGTAACAGAAATTATTTGAATTATGAAGAGGAAGCTCTGTCGTTGAGAGTGTTTGGAGACACAAGAGTTGTGGACTTTCCTGGGTAAAGATAATTAATAATGCATTCTCTAATCCATTCATTTTGGGTGTCAACAGAACAGAATTAATTTACTTTAGTGGAAAAGAAAAATAAATACATCTCAATGGTTAAAAGCAATAGGTTTAACCAAAATTAAATTTAACAAGATCCTTTGAATGAATTAACTCAGTCATTTGTTGTTGTTGTTGTTGTTAAGTGCCGTCGAGTCGTTTCCGACTAATAGCGACCCCATGCACAGCAGAACGAAACACTGCCCGATCCCACACCAGCCCCACAATCCCTGCTATACTCGAGCCCATCATCACAGCCACCGTGTCAATCCATCTCGTTGAAGGCCTCCCTCTCTTTTGTCGA
>NW_006922275.1:700448-701846 GCF_000298275.1 Orycteropus afer afer | reverse complement strand
TGCCAAGCGTGTTCTTCCCTTTTGGTTTTCAGACTCCAGGTCTTTGCACATTTCATTATAGTAATTGGTTTTGTCTGCTCGAGCTGCTCTTTGAAATCATCTGTTCAGCCCTTTTACCTTTTCATTTCTTCCATTTGCTTTAGCTATTCTCTGCTCAAGGGCAAGTTTCAGAGTCTCTTCTGACATCCACTCATTCATTCATTTACACAGTTACAAATAAAAAGTGACACTTATATAGAAATTAATGTGATTCTTAGGTGACTAATAGTTGGTTTTCAATATGAAATTTGTATTTTAAAATGTAGAGTGAATTAAATATTTTATGAACAATCAAAACATTGAAACATTAATACTGTTTGATTTTCATTAAATTCTAAATGACTTCAATTTTGGAAAGGGGCTTGATATATGCTATTACAATACTGTAGGCAATTATCAAAGAGATTATCAGCTGTGGGTGGGGATTTGCACAACTATTTGAAATATATAAAACAATTTCCCTATTATATGACAGTACATAGAGATTTGAAAAGAATCTGAAAACAATTTGTAACTTAAAAGTAGTCTGTCTTTCAGAAAATATAAGCTAATTTTCTCCTTTATGGACAAGGAATATTAAAACACAGAAGATATAATAATACTTATTGAGCCATACATGTTACTTACTTTTAAATTGTATTTCCTTTGATTTCTTATGAATTTAAATAAATAAATTTTATCAACCCTCAGAAATGATTTACTTTATCTTTCTCAAAGTTACTATATAAATTTATTGTCATTAATTGCCCTCAAGATGGCTCCAGTTCATGTAGACCCCCATGCTCATTAGAATAAAAGGTAGCCAAGTCCTATGCTATCTTCAAAATTGTTGGTATGCTTGAGTGCATTGTTGAGGCCACTGAGTATTTTGAGTGATTTTTAAAGAAGGACGATTGTCTCCTACAACCATGTTAGAAAACATTCTGTTGTGACCCATAGGGTTTCTATTGACAAATTTTCAGAAGTCGATCACCAGGCCTTTCCTCCTAGTCTGTTTTAAATCTGAAAGCTCTGCTGAAACTTTCATCACAAGCAACCCTGCTGGTATTTGAAATACCAGTTCCATAGTTTCCAGTATCATAGAAATAAGCACTGAAAGACAATCTGATATGTGACTATTAAATGACTGTTTATTTAGTGCTATGATAGATTCTATTGAAGATTCTCATGGAGAAAGCAGCATTTACCAGACTAATAATACATATTGAAGTGTAGTAAATTACTTAGTATGGCTTTTCTATCCATAAGTCATTGTAAACTCAGTGGTGAAATGAGCAACTGAGGAGCTCCTGATTGTAAATGTTATCCACTTGGGTTATTTCTATTGGGAGTGGCACAACACAATGTTGTGGGAGGCTC
>NW_006922275.1:699319-699774 GCF_000298275.1 Orycteropus afer afer | reverse complement strand
TTTGGTTACACCCAGCCAAAGCCCAAGGCCATATGCATAGAATGGGATGGTAATCAAGGTGAAGAGATGAACCTGGAATGTCTTTAAAAGGATTAGGAGTTTTGGATTATACGTTTATCTGAATGTACTATGGCTATTGAATGTTCTCTTACCTGCTGGTACATTAGAAATGATTATGGGGTATGTGGATAACAGAGAGTGTATAAGTCTGCCTTCAGCCAATACTTGATTGGATAAGTTAAAAGGGGAAATAGAATTTGCCCAGAAGAAACCACAGACTTTTGTTTTAAGCCCTGTGTGTAGAGAGTACTAGGAGCTTAGGTAGAAAACCTGAGCCCCACCCAGTACTAGTGAGGAAACAGAAGATTTGCATTTGAATAAGGACCTGAAAAGGAAAAAAATGACCATTTGGCTCTTTCAACTTCAAGCAAGCTGATTGGTTTTGGGTGCATCCA